>NC_137818.1:12528478-12555978 GCF_963921795.1 Nannobrachium achirus | reverse complement strand
CTACCTACCTACCTACCTACCTACCTACCAACCTATACTGTCACAGCATCGCCTTTTCCCAGGGATACCATACAGTACCTACCTACCTACCTACCTATCTACCTACCTACCTACCTACCTACCTACCTACCTACCTACCAACCTATACTGTCACAGCATCGCCTTTTCCCAGGGATACCATACAGTACCTGCCTGCCTGCCTGCCTGCCTGCCTACCTACCTACCTACCTACCTACCTACCTATCTACCTACCTGTCTACCTACCTATCTACCTACCTACCTACCTACCTACCTACCTACCTATCTCTGTATTTATTTACCTACCTATCTACCTACCTACCTACCTACCTGCCTTCCTACCGTGCTATCATCTCCTTTCCCAGGGATACCACACACACTCTAGCAGACACAGACCTTCTACTTACAGTACCTACCGGTACCTGCCTGAAGTAGCTACCTACCCCCACCCCCTCCTCCCCGTGCTCATTACCCTCTCCTCCTCCTCCAGTTTTATCTTCCATCGTATGAGACTGACGGAAAATGCCCAAAAATAGCCTGAATCCACAAGCATTCTTGTGACGCGTTGTCGCTGTGAGACTATTTCTGTAACAACAAAGTATAAACTGGGCTTCTCAGACACACGCACGCGACAGTGGCACACGCGCATGTGCATACAGTACACGCACATGCAAGCAACAGCAGCACACGCGCACGCACGCACGCGCACACACACACACACACACACACACACACACACACACACACACACACACACACACACACACACACACACACACACACACACACACACACACACAGGCCTACATACATTTTGTGTTAAAGTATGCACAGCATTTTATCACTTGGCTCACTTGATCAGAGCAAACTGATTCTATTTCTGTCTCTCTTCCCTCCTTAAGACACACACACACACACACACACACACGGTTCCTGTCAACAGTGTTGCATCATGGTACACACACGCACGCACGCACGCACGCACGCACGCACGCACGCACGCACGCACGCACGCACGCACGCACGCACGCACGCACGCACACACACACACACACACACACACAAACACACACACACACGGCTCATTGTGTTCCACTGCAGAAGTGAGTCATAGCTCAGCGCTCCACCCCAATCACACAGAGAAAGAGTCTGAATGTGAACACATGCTAAATGTCTATTTCTGAAATCTCATCCATTTCTGCATTAACGCCTAACGGTTCACAGTGATATAAGATTATGCGCCTTTTTTACATATCGTTGCTGTCAGTCAGAAACCTTGTATCTCCATATTGTAACTAGTTTTGTGTGTGTGAGTGAATGCCCTTGCTTCATCATACAAGAGTGCACAAAAGGTGCTGAAAACAATTGCCTATCTACAAGCTCGGCTATTTTCACTATTTTGTATAAAGGGCAACTTTAAGACTATTTTTAATATATACGTATATACATGTTCTAGCAGTTATTTCCCTTATCAGTCACTGTATTATTGTGCTGGGGTGTTTCCTTGCAGAAAGACACTTTGTCCATGAATTAAATACCAAGGATTCCAACGTAAAACAGACTGTAAAAGGTCATATTTGGGGTGTTCCTTTTAGGCAGGGTGTTTTAACTGTACTTGTACTGTAGGGCAGGCTACTACATTTCTATTGTATTGACTATACTTGTACTGTTCTCCATTTTTGTCTAATAAAATAATCAATCAATCAATCAATCAATAAAAATAAAAAAAACATCCCCCTGGCTGTACTTTGGTTCTGTTCCACTGTTTATGTTGACATTCATCCTTTGGAGGGACTTTTTTGTCGGGAGCTGGCCAGAGCTCTTAACGCTCACAAACATGCGTGGTCATATTGTATTTGCCGTTTCCCTGTGGTTTGTTTGCGCAGACTCGAGGAAAATTAAAGGAATATCTCTGTCTTGTAAGTGCAGTGTACCCCACTAATAGCCTTAGGCAGGCTAATAACCAGTAAGACTCCCTAAATCGGGAGATACACAAACTTTAGAAGGCAATGGTAGCCAATCAGGAGGGAATATGGAAAATGGGACAGATCCATGTTGATAACATGACTTTAGAGATACTGTGTACCGCTTTGCGTGATTTTAGGGCAAAATCTGTTGGAGCAGTGTCCAACTAATAATCAATGACAGCATCTATGTAAACATGCTAATCCAGTGCACAGCTCAGGATGCTGTTAGCCTCGCGTAGCCAGGCTTACTCATCTGTGAGAGAAAAGTCTGGTTACAACCATAGGCTGATATGGCATAGAAGGGTGCTACTTCCACCGGGAGAATTTCACCGGATGTTATTGACACATGACGTAACTTCCGTTAACCGCAGCACTTACGCTTACGCCACTTCCAGTGTCTACAGGTTCATTCCATTCACATCGCATATTGTGGCCATGCAGGGTGGATCTCCATATATGGGCATAAAAGGGATTCATGGCCAAGACAGATGGCCAGGACAAATGGTGTGACCTCGCCGCCCTTAGGCGTCTTACTGGTAATATGTAGAAAGTAAAAGATGCTGGCATGGAAATCAACAAACACATCACCAAGCCACTGTCCGTCACCCCCCTCCCAAAGGCCTGCAAATGAGTTTCATGAATATTTTAAGACGGTGCAATATTCTCCGGGAATCTTGGAAGATTGTCATGGATGGAGCCTCTATAATCAGGATAACTAATGTCCCTCTCCTCAATAAGATGTCTGCTCAGCCTTTTTTCCCTCTCTCTCTCTCTCCCCCCGCCCCCCCCCCCCCCCCCCCCTGCTCCCGCACTAATGGTGCTCAGGTACACTGCTCCACTAACCTCCCCCCAGCGTGAACTGTGCGCTAATAGACCCCTTTCTGGGCCCGCCCCTTTCCCCCCTCCCCCTGAGCGGCAGCCATGATGGAGTTACTGCTGCAGCAGTGTGTGTCTATGTCTATGTCTATGGAGATGGGACTTTTAATGAAATTAGTCATTACCAGTCCCATCTCCATGATATTTAGATCTAATTCCTTCGCCAGTTCCATCCGCATGATTTGTAGATCTAATTCTATGAATCCCATCCCCATGATTTGTTGGTCTAATTCCATCGCCAGTCCCATCCTTATGATTTGTAGATCTAATTCCATCACCAGTCCCATCCCTATCATTTGTATGTCTAATTCTATTGCTAGTTCCATCCACATGATTTGTAGATCTAATGTGCCGAATCTGAAGCCGGTGGGACGAACGTTTCTCGAGATAAGTGGATTACATACATTACATACATACTCACAGAGATTTGTCACATTTATTGTAAGCAGATGAATTATGTGGATGGGACTGTATCGAATTAGACCTACAAATCATGGGGATGGAACTGGCGATGGAATTAGATCTAAACATAATTGAGATGTGACTGATAGAATTAGATCTACACATCATGCGGATGAAACTGGCGATAGAATTGGACCTACACATCATGGGGATGGGACTGGTGATGGAATTAGATCTACAAATCATGACGATGGAACTATATAGAATTAGATCTACAAATCATGCAGATAGAACTGGCGATGGAATTAGACCTAAACATAATTGAGATGGAACAGATAGAATTAGATCTACAAATCATAAGGATGGGACTGGCGATGGAATTAGACCTACAAATCATGGATATGGGACTCATAGAATTAGATTTACAAATCATTTGGATGGAACTGGCGATGGAATTACACCTAAACATAATTGAGATGGAACAGATAGAATTAGATCTACGAATCATAAGGATGGGACTGGCGATGGTATTAGACCTACAAATCATGAGGATGGGACTCATAGAATTAGATCTAAAAATCATGCGGATGAAACTGGCGAAACTGGCGATGGAATTGTACCTACACATTATGGGGATGGAACTGGTGATGGAATTAGATCTACAAATCATGGGAATTAGATCTAAATATGGAGATGGGACTGTATCGAATTAGACTTACAAATCATGGGGATGGAACTGGCTATAGAATTTGACCTTCACATAATTGAGATGGGACTGATAGAATTAGATCTACAAATCATAAGGATGGGACTGGCGATGGAATTAGATCTACAAATCATGAGGATGGAACTATATAGAATTAGATCAACAAATCATGTGGATGTAACTGGCGATGGAATTAGACCTACACATAATTGAGATGGGACTGATGGAATTAGATCTACAAATCATAAGGATAGAACTGGTGGTGAAATTAGATCTAAAAATCATTGGGATGGATCTGATAAAATTAGATCAACAAATCATGCGGATAGAACTGGCGATGGAATTAGACCTAAACATAATTGAGATGGAACAGACAGAATTAGATCTACAAATCATAAGGATGGGACTGGCGATGGAATTAGACCTACAAATCATGGAGATGGGACTCATAGAATTAGATTTACAAATCATTTGGATGGAACTGGCGATGGAATTACACCTAAACATAATTGAGATGGAACAGATAGAATTAGATCTACGAATCATAAGGATGGGACTGGCAATGGTATTAGACCTACAAATCATGTGGATGGGACTCATAGAATTAGATCTACAAATCATGCGGATGGAACTGGCGAAGGAATTAGATCTAAATATCATGGAGATGGGACTGGTAATGACTAATTTCATTAAAAGTCCCATCTCCATAGACATAGACATAGACACACACTGCTGCAGCAGTAACTCCATCATGGCCGCCGCTCAGGGGGAGGGGGGAAAGGGGCGGGCCCAGAAAGGGGTCTATTAGCGCACAGTTCACGCTGTGCTGCTGCTTCATTTTAGCTGATGTTTTTATTTTATTTTTTTTATTTTAGAAAAAGTGCATATGAGAAATCGGACAGATCTGTCTTGATCAGATGACTAGAGATAATGTGTACCAATTTGCGTGATATTTGGATAAAATCTGTAGGAGTAATATGTATACAGTAGGCCTTTATTTTTTGCAAAAGTCTGTCTCCTATTGTTAAAAGGGTGGCATTTGTTCCTCAATGTAATGCGAATGTGTGTGCAAAGTTTCACTTTTCAAGTCGCAATCGGACACTGCTTTCATGATTTTGAGGCATTTTGTTCAAAACGGGCCACTCCTGCAAACTTTAGATGTCAATCAATTAGAGATCATTTGTAACGATTTGGATAAAGTCTGATGGAGTAATATCAATACTCACTATATTTTTTCACACTCACTCCAGAGGGCCACTATATTTCCACACTCACTCCAGAGGGCCACCATATTTCCACACTCACTCCATAGGGCCACTATAATTATTTCCACACTCACTCCAAAGGGCCACTATAATTATTTCCACACTCACTCCAAAGGGCCACTATATTTCCACACTCACTCCAGAAGGCCACTATATTTCCACACTCACTCCAGAGGGCCACTATATTTCCACACTCACTCCAGAGGGTCACTATATTTCCACACTCACTCCAGAAGGCCTATATATTTCCACAGTCCACACTCACTCCAAGGACCACTATATTTCCACACTCACTCCAAGGACCACTATATTTCCACACTCCCTCCAGAGGGCCACTATATTTCCACACTCACTCCAGAGGGTCACTATATTTCCACACTCACTCCAGAGGGCCACTATATTTCCACAGTCCACACTCACTCCAAGGACCACTATATTTCCACACTCACTCCAAGGACCACTATATTTCCACACTCCCTCCAGAGGGCCACTATATTTCCATACTCACTCAAAGGACCACTATATTTCCACACTCCAGAGGGCCACTGGTATGCCACTGGTATACCCTTTTTCATAGATGTAATAGATAGTTTCGTAGACTTGTTTGTCAGCAGTATATCATCAGTGTTGTGTAAATCAATGCTTTTTTGGTTTGTTGACTTATCTTTTCTATTAATATGTTGGATTCATGTTGATGTGTATTTTCAAAGGTTTAACCCTTAAAACATAACCTTTGGCTCTGTACTTGGTCTGCTCTTTTCCCCCCTCTATGGCTATGCCAAACCTCGCTGCAAGGGGTTTTGAGCTTCTAGATCTTCTATTTTAAGTTCTCCTCTCAGAATAGGGATTACAGGGTTCAAGCGGTTAGTCTAAAATAAAATAAAAGGTTCCTCTCACACAATGATTTGGCGGTCCCCCTGTAGTAACTCTGAGGACCTCCTAGGGGTTCCAGACCCCCTGTTGAAGACCCCAGAGTAGCTACACAGTAACTGAATTCGACTGCACTCAACTGTGACCTCTCCTGGCCTGTATGTGATTTTCAACCTGGTGTAGCTATATTTAAGCATGTTGTTATAATCAAATATTATCAAATATTATCAATGTGTGTGTGTGTGTGTGTGTGTGTGTGTGTGTGTGTGTGTGTGTGTGTGTGTGTGTGTGTGTGCGTGCGTGCGTGCGTGCGTGCGTGCGTGCGTGCGTGCGTGCGTGCGTGCGTGCGTGCGCGCGCGCGCGTGTGCGCGTGTGTGTATGTGTACAAACATTGTCCAATTTGCAAAAATGTAAAAACATATGGCCTAGCAATAGCAAAAATAGACAATATAAAAGCTATTACAACAATTACAATATAGGCATTTAGCTTATCCAGCGCAACACTAAGTAAAGTAAGGACAGGCCTACACAGAGACAGTGCATAGTGCCTCAGTAAACTAGGATCACAGGTAGACAGGAACCTTAGTTTCAGTCCAAATATACTATCAAAATAACAATCTGTATATTGAAACTATAGACCATAAACAATGGTCTCAAGATTCTATCTAAAAGTCACTTTTAACATTATGGTCAAGAAAAACAAGCTCTTTCTTTCTTTCTTTCTTTCTTTCTTTCTTTCTTTTTCTTAAATAACACAACATTATGGTCAAGAAAAACAAGCTCTTTCTTTCTTTCTTTCTTTCTTTCTTTCTTTCTTTCTTTCTTTCTTTCTTTTTCTTAAATAACACAACATTATGGTCATGAAAAACAAGCTCTTTCTTTCTTTCTTTCTTTCTTTCTTTCTTTCTTTCTTCTTCTTAAATAACACCAGATCTCCAGATCTGTTCCTCCTGTGTCTACTTGACCTCAAAACACTACAGTAATTAAGACACTGACTGGGCTGGCTTGGGATTTGGAATGGATGGAACGCGCTGCCCTCTCCTGGAGAGAAAGAGCAACGACAACTTGTGGGGACAGAGAGACTAACCACCACTAATAGTGAGGGGATGTTATAAGATATTTGACCAATCTGCGAAGTAAATCGTTACCAAGAAATTTCTTCACCAATGTGTTTCTAAAGGTGTGTAATAATATGTACTAAAAGGTTGAAATTCAACTCCCGGGGGAAACCTCATAAAAAAATTGATTTGTGTTTGTGTCCCATTAATTTACTATACAGGATAAAAATACAAAAAATAAATCTGCTTTAAGTAGCATGTGAGGGGTCAAACTAGGGTTTTTTCATGATGCTGAATCCATTGCAAGCATTTGTTACTTAAAGCAGATTTATTTTTTGTAGTTTTTCCTGTATAGTAAAGTTAATGGGACACAAACACAAATCATTTTTTTATGAGGTTTCCCCTGGGAGTTGAATTTCAACCTTTTAGTACATATTATTACACACCTTTAGAAACACATTGGTGAAGAAATTGCTTGGTAACGATTTACTTCGCAAATTTTCTTATGTTCCCCTTACTATAAAGGAAGCTGTAACAACATGACCTCAACAATGACACCAGGACAGTAAAAAACGCTTTAGTTACACTGTGGTGTAGATATACTAATGTCTAATATACTTTATAGTTACACTGGTGTAGAAATACTATCTGTAACTAAAAATAATTTATAGTTACACTGTGGTGTAGATATACTAATGTCTAATATACTTTATAGTTACACTGGTGTAGATATACTATCTGTAACTAAAAATAATGTATAGTTACACTGTGGCTCCAATTGGGATGTTCTATCTTTCTAAATCAGCCGTCTTTGACGCAACCCGGTGAATGAGACGTGGAAGCGCTTTTTTAGCCTCTTGCACGAACAAAAGTCACACACAGTGAAGTGAGGAGTTCATTTCCATAATCTATATGAACTAGACTAGAGAACTAAGATACTAGCCTGACACTCAGCCTGAATTGACATTTCGTTTCATTTCAGAATCGCCGAAACAAAAAAATGAAAGGGGTGTGGCTAGCGATTCAGGGTCTGGAACTAGGCTACTAAGATACCCATGTACCTGACAAAATACTTAAACAATGTCAAGGATGTTCCCAATTACAACACCAGAGGAAGCTCCACAGATCGTGTCCAACACAGGTTTGGCATAAAAAAGGGTCAAATGCGTTCTCCTGCCATGCCGCTAAAATGTGGAATGCCCTACAGAAGGCCTTAAATGAGTGTAAAGCCCTACATTCCTTTAAAACCGATCTGAAAAGCCACTTAGAGGCGGCTGCTACTCAAAACTGGTAAATGAATCTTCTGCATAGTACTGTGTTCTATCTCTGTCATTCAAAGTTATATGAGTTAAAAAATAATAATCTCAATTGAAACAAACCATAGGCTTTTTTGGGTGTATGCTTTTAGTTGACCTTGTACCAGTGAACTGCCCCTGCAAGCCAAATGACGTCATGATGACGTTATGATAACATCCTCCGGCGGTGACTCCGGTGATGCTCAGAACTAGGCCAGATCACAGCCCATATGGGGATGATCTTGACATCATTAGCAGGACATCATATGGACTATTGGATTATCGTTATTGTTTGTGATGTTAGTTGAAATATGAGTATGTAAGGTTAAATTCCGGGACATGTCTGACTAGTTATGATATTTATCTGGCCTCGATCGGACCCTCTCTGATTAATCCAGGACGTCCATTTTCGAGGCCAAGATTTATGTTGGTTGAAATCAGGTGATAATAGATCTGACTAGTCATGGTTTGACTTGATCTGGCCCCCATCGAGACGTCACTGATTGGTCCAGGTCCTGACTGTGCTTGCTGGGGTACTGCCATGAAACTGTACCTTAAGTTTTCCTATGCAAACCTCTAATAAAGTATTCAATCAATAAATCAAAATAAGCCCCTGCATATCCATTGCTTTGGAGGCTGCTCCACAGCACCGCTGGGTGGCTGCAGCTCATACACATCCCTGTGCTCATACAAACAAACCCCAAGGCTGCTGCTGATTGGCTGTCAATTCTCACCTGCCGCTTGATGAAGCTGGACGTGGTGTCAGAAGAGGTGCTGCCATCTGAGCGTTTGAAGCGACTCTTCCGCTTAGGCAACTTCCTGGGCAGCTGCAGGTGGGAAAAGGAAAGCAAAGTTAAAGGTTAACTGGGTGACTTTTAGCCCAGGGGTCTTCAACGTTTTCAGGCCAAGGACCCCTTAGTTGAGCGAGAGATGAAGCAGAGACCCCCACAACCTGTCCATAGATTCCATATACATATATAGTAGTTTCATTGTTTGACCGCACGATCATCAGTGTATTTTGGATTCATGTCAATTTGTGTTTTCAGATATTTAACCACTTGAACCGTTAACACTTAATAAACTTGACCTTTCACTGTGTACTTAGTCTGCACTTTTTCCCCCTCTACACCAAACCTCTTTGCCGAAAATAGCCGATCTACAAGCTCACAACGCCTTGCAGTGCGAGGCGTTGTGAGCTTGTATTTTTGGCTAAAGTTCTCAGAATATGCTGTTAATTACAGCTGTTAATTGAACTCGTTATGTGCTTGTTAGTGCTCTCTCTAATCAAGGAATGCATCAATTTGAGCCTTCTGTTCGGCAGGGACGTGCTGGGCCCATGATTCAGCCCGGGAAAAAGAGTTGGAGAGGCCCTCATTGCGCGCTATAGAGAGAGATCTCTCTCTATAGCGCTGCTGCTACTCAAAGATTTGCCATTTCAGATCATGACAAGTGACAAGCCAGAGGGCCAATTACATGAGTTATATTTCGTTGTTGTCGGGGTGGAAACCTTGTATGTCCAAAACCATGTGTTTTGTTTTTATCATTTAAATAATGATTTAAACTAGTGAAAACAGCCGATCTACAGGCACACAACGTTGTGTGCTTGTAGATCTGCTGTTTTCACAACTTTTGTGCGACGGCATTGTATGATGAAGCAGGGCTTTGCTTTGCGAAGAAATGTATACATTTGAAACTTGGAGATACAAGGTTTCTGCCCGACAGTGACGATTTACTTTGTTGGCCGCCCAGCCCCCAAAATGGAACGAAGGCCGACATTTTATTTGTATTTTTTTTCCTAATGGCCGGCCCGGACCGGCCGGGAATGAACCGGCCGTTCGGGAGTTGGCCCGCTTTTCCCAATGGCCAGCACGTCCCTGCTGTTCTGTGTCTCTCTGAGAGGGGAGTTGGGGAGGGGGATGCATGTGTTTAACAGTACATGCCTTTCCTGGTGTGTCAACACTCATCACACATGCAGAGTAGAGCTTTAAGGCAGGGGTCTTCAACAGGGGGTCCTCATAGTTACTACTACAGGGGGTCCTCCAAATCTTCCAATCCTTTTTATATTAACAACTTGAACCCTAGCGTCCATATTCTGAGAACTGTATCCAAAAATAGCAGATCTACAAGCTCACAATGCCTTGCGCGTTGTGAGCTTGTAGATCGGCTATTTTTGGCAAAGAGGTTTGGTGTAGACTAGAGGGAAAAAAGAGCAGACTAAGTACAGAGTAAAAGGACTTGTGTATTAGGTAATGACGGTTCAAGTGGTTAAATATCTGAAAACACAAATTGACATGAATCCAAAATACACTGATGATTGCACGATGAAACTATACGGAATCTATGGAAAGGTTGTGAGGGTCCCTGCTTCATCTCTCTCTCAACTAAGGGGTCCTTCTAGGTCCATATATTTACCACATTATTGAAAGTAACTATATCTATTCTATACAGAAATTAGGTGGCAGGTGTTGTGTGGCTATGACGACCACATAGCATCAAGAAACCCATCTGTACACTTGGTTTAGGTCGACGTGAAAATATTTAAAGGCACATAAATAAGTTGTATAGCCTACAAGAGAGTGCATTTGGCCTGTATATTGATTCTACTCTCCATCCATATATCAGAGCCAATTAGCACTATAATTACGTGCAGCTGCGGGCCTATAGCCTATAAACAACATGGTCTACAGGTGAGAGAGTCCAACTCCTATGGCCTTGAAGCCTTTTTAACAACCCAAGTGACAGAAGAATCCACGGCCCACACGGTGAGATGTGCAGCTACACAGCCTACACAACAAGCCTGCATGCATCCGAGGCTTTGCAGGGTACTGTAAATGCATTGGAATAAATAATACACCCATGCAGATTGCTGAATACATGACATTTGCATTTGGCCTGAATTGCGGACTGAAACAAATATATATATATATATAAAAATAACGGGCAGCGTTCATTGCTATATTGCCGAGATTGTTGTGAATGTGGAAACCGTGAATTCCGAATTTCCGATCAGACTTGTTTAAAACGGGGTCGTGTTGTTTTTGGTTGGGATGTTTCCACACCGTAGTAAAGAAGACTAGACTGGCTGACATCAATCTGCAGGTAAATAAAGGTAGTTTTCTGATGCCTTGACGCGATAATAAAGGCGTTATTTTCGCTTGTGGCTCCGACAACAAGTAGCAGCATCGGGAGGACCGTTATTTTAAACTGCACTTCACTCTGGGAGGAGAGGAGAGGAGAGGAGGGGGGGTCGAGGCTATTATAAGGACGAATAGAGACTTACCTGGAAATAGTGTGAGTGAGAGACGGTGGTCTCCACGCCGCCAGACAGAGGGTCTACGGTGGACTTGGACATCTTCACTTGCACCATCTATTGAGAGGTGGAGGAGGAGAGGAGAGCAGCGGCACATAGATGTGATGGTGGCGAGGAGGAGGGGAGGAGGAGGAGGAGGGCTCCGTTGTGGCTGCAAGAAACGAGACATACAAAATACATCGAGATGCGGTAGAGAAAATAAAATAAAAAGGGGAGAGGGGTGGTTGGGGAGGGAGGGTGATGACCAAAATAATACGTGGATATGAGAGGCTGCAGTCCGAGTTCCAGGAATGATAATGATGCCCCCTTCCAAAAAATGTATTCTAAAATTTCTAGAGCTATGAAAAATAAAAAAATAACAGGGGAATAGCGAAGCTTAATAGACTATATCCGTTACGGCTGAAGCGTCAACGTTCGAGCAGGCCTATTCATTCTCATTCTCTCTCTCTCTCTCTCTCTCTCTCTCTCTCTCTCTCTCTCTCTCTCTCTCTCAGTCAGCTGAGCTAAAATAAACCATAAATAAAACACGTCAAGTCAGACGATATTAAACGATTTAACTTCCGGTAGGCCTACTTGGATTCCAAAATAAAGTAAAACGACAAATATAAGGCTAATAATAATATTAGTAGGCCCATGGACGGATTAACCCCCGTGAGGGCCCCTGGCCGATTTTTTTTTAGGGGCCCCCACCCCCCAAAAAAAAAAATTTTTTTTTCAATTTTTTTTTTTATTTTATTTTCTTTTTTTTGGGGGGGGGGGGGGGGGGCGCAGTTCAGGCCAAAGGTGGTACTGCAGCTGGAAAATGCTCTGAGAGCCATTCAAAAATGAGAGGCTCTCTATTCAGGAGGTAATTTAGCCTCAAACCTTTTGAAAAACGTTTTTGGGACATAAACAATATGACATAAATACTTTTTAAATGCATGGTGTATCACCTTTAAGCCATGATGATCATCTGTGGACCAAGAAAGCACCTGTAGACAACAGAGGAGGGGCCCACACATTTGATTTTAGCTTAAAATATACATTTAATTTTTGCAAATTGTCATTGACCACGCAGGCCAGTTCCCCCAAGGGCCCCTGAGAGCCAAGGGCCCCTGGCAACGGCCCCACCGGCCCAATGGTTAATACAGCCCTGAGTAGGCCTACTTAAGCCTAGTTTTTCATTTTCATGTCTGAGCACTGAACGACAACACAGCTGGAGTCATGGTGTAAAAGTAACTAAAGCCCCTTTTCCACTGGCCCTACACCACATTACTCCACAACACACCGCTCACTTGTGACAGGTTTTCCACTACAAGGACCTGGGTAGAGTGGTGTGAAAGTGGTGCTAAACGTGGTAGGCCTACTAAAAAGGTTCCAATTTAGAGTAGGTCTGAGCTAGGCCAAACATGGCCAAACACTTCATAATGACTGATCACTCACTGACTTTTCATTTAGACCACCAGGATGTAGTTGTAATACATGATAATAAATTATATTGTGTTATAACCACTATTATAATCTATTATAGTGTATTTGCGACCGTTAGGGAGCAGTTTACTATGAAAACCTCCACCGGCCGTCCGTCCGTCCGTCCGTCCGACACGTCACACCTTTGTTTGTGTACGGTGTGATGTCATATATCTTCAGTATGACATCACACCACATGTGTAAACAAACCTTATATATATGGCATAAAAGGGATTCTGTTAGGGATCTCCATATATGGGCATGAAAGGGATTCTGTTAGGGATCTCCATATATGGGCATAAAAGGGATTGTATCCCAGATGATGCCCTGTTAGGAGATCCACACTAACAGAATCCATATATGGTCCTACCGACAGCTGCTATAAGCCAACCCTGGCGATAAGGTCTGAGTCGAAGAAATGCTTCTTTCCTGGCAAGAATTGCCCCTTTATACTGTAGGGCTCGTTTGTGTATTGTATGACATCACACCACATCATCGGCTGAGGACTGTGTGATGTCATCATATCTCCATATATGGAGACATAAGGGTGTTTTTAATGAATCTATCATGGTTAAAATGGAGTTTGAAGTTACAATGAGTGTGTGTGGGGAGAGGGCCTGGGCGTGTTGGAGGGCCAGATAACATTTACATCAAATATCTAAATACTGAATGAAGAAAATTAAAAACTGTTCAGGGTGTTCATACAAGCCTGATTAGACCGTACAATGACAAAAAGTTTTTTTGAGTCTGACCTCACAAGCCCCATATTTGGACACGAACAACATATAACTCCATGTTAAACAGTTGGTTGCTAGGGTAAAAAACATGGTTGCTATGGTAAACAGCTGGTTGCTAGGGTAAACAGTTGGTTGCTAGGGTAAAAAACATGGTTGCTATGGTAAACAGTTGGTTGCTAAGGTAAAAAAACATGGTTGCTATGGTAAACAGTTGGTTGCTAGGGTAAACAAATGGTTGCTATGGTAAACAGTTGGTTGCTAGGGTAAAAAAACATGGTTGCTATGCATGACACGCTGCTGCGCCACACTCAGCACCCCTAAAAACCAGTACTTGGGATTTGTTGATGTAAATGTTCACATAGAGTGTAATAATTGGTAAAACAAACTTTTGGCCTATTTGTGGAGATAAGCGACCAACGGTCGCTTATCTCCGATTAGGGAGTCTTACTGGTATAATTACTATGATAATTATCATGTACTCCATTACATCTTGGATCCAAATATTGCACTTTTACTCCACTACATTTATTTGAATAATTTAGTACCTATTTAGGCTACTTTGCAGATATCAATTATAATATTATAATACATACATTAACAACTTTAGCCCTATTTTATTGTTTGAAAATAGACAATCTACAAGCTCACAACGTGTCGCATTGAGTTGTGAGCTTGTAGATCTGCTATTTTCAAACATGTTGTACTTTTACTTTTGGTAGCTATAGGCCTACTACATTTTGACCACTTCTATGCCCAGGATGAGTTCATGATGAGTTCATGATGAATTTAATGTGAGTTCATTGTTCATTCATATATTAAAGTGTTATTTGCGCTTTAAATTGCCCAAAGTCATGACCACTCCAACACATTTAGTGACTGCTTATTTGCTTGGCCCAGTGGACTCATGTCAAATATTTATATGCGATTAAACATAATATGATTAATTTCGATTGACTGTCAGAACCGTCACAACTTGACCGTATCCGTCCGGATGGGTAACACCTGACACTGTGGTTCCCCTGACACATCACTGTGACATCACAGGTGACATCACAGTGATGTCAGATACTCAAGAGCAGGGATCTCCATATATGGACATAAACAGGTGACATCACAGTGGTGTGGCTGGTTCAGACAGGGATCTCCATGTATGGGCATCTACAAAGTAACTTGTTTTTTTTCATAATTGTACTGTAGCAAAACTGTGCCACTGAGGAGTGAAGTAGAAGTAAAAGGTTATACTGAAAATTGGAAATATCTACTTTCACCAAGGATCCAGACTTTTATTTTGATAGCAACAACAGGAAGTCAAACGCTCACTCTAGCTGTGCTTGACACATGTCTTTGATCCTTAATTATGCTCTCTCTCTCTCTCTCTCTCTCTCTCTCTCTCACTCACTCTCTCTCTCTCTCTCTCTGTCTCACTCTCTCTCTCTCTCTCTCTCTCTCTCTCTCTCTCTCTCTCTCTCTCTCTCTCTCTCTCTGAACTGTTTATCCATATTGAATGCTGATATGTTACAAACTTCATTTTGCCGAGCTACTCCTCCCAAGGTTTTGGTGGCACGCACTTGGGCCATATGTCAAATGTGTGGGTGCATTTTGCCAAGCGATATGTTACATATAGGCCTAGTTTAATGTATACAACCTTATTAGTGAAAACATTTTCTAAATGTTGACTTTAATTTAAAAAAAATAAAAAATACCAAATATGTAGGTGAGTGACATCATATGGCATATTATGGCAGAAAAGGACTGTTATAGTTATTGCTATATAGTCTGGTTGCCCCTACAGGGCTGACTATATAGCCTACTTGTCCGACTTTATTCTATCTTCCATTTTCCCCTGCGTTATTCCTCCCACAGTTTTGGGACATTTGGTTCCATTTGTGCATTCTCAAGAGTTACAGACACCCCTTGTGAGGTCCATTTAGAATCCCCTCAAGGAACCCTGAAGGTCCCTGGAGAACTCTGAGAACCACCAGGAGGACCATCTAAACTAAAGTCAGGGTTTTACTGGGTCTCCAGCTTCATCTGCTCAAAGCTCCCGTCGTCCAGACGCAGAGCAAAGCCCAGTCAGTCACTGTTATGCCCATATATGGAGTACCCTGACGTCACCCGTATATGGCCATATAGTGTATGGGAATGCCATATATGGGCATATCGGTTGGACTGGTGGTTCTGGACAACCGCAAATCCGAACAACTCGTTTGCCGGGCACTGCACTCTCTTATGTCCTTGCATTGCTCGTTCCAAGTGTGTTTGTGTGGTTCTCCTAACAGGGCATCATCTGGGATACAATCCCTTTTATGCCCATATATGGAGATCCCTAACAGAATCCATTTTATGCCCATATGGTATCTGACATGAAAAGTTCAAAGTTCGGTAAGACGAAATTCATTTGCGAAATTCACGTCACGGCAATCCCACTTGCAATTTCCAATTGCATCTTTATAGTTGAACACCCTCCAGCATCAGAAACAGGTGCTCCTTGATAGCTGTTCTTCTTCGAGGCGATGTCGTTGAGCAGAGCTCTGTTCACATCTTTCCCAATGTCAAACACGTACTATAGCCTACACATCTGAGAATGCACACGCGCGCTACGCACGCATGCACACAGGCAAATAATACTTAACGTAATAACATGTTTAACTAGAAAAGAAAATTTCTAAGAAATTTTAAGTGTGCCTGCAGCTCGCCAAGTGTGTGCAACCTTGTGTAGCGGTTGGTGTTAGCATTAGCATTTTTAGCATTAAAATTAACATCAGCATTAGCATTAGAATTTTTAACATTAGCATTTTTAGCCTTAGCTTTAACATTAGCATTTTTAGCATTAGCATTTTTTACATTAGCATTAGCATTTTTTAAATTAGCATTAGCATTTTTAACTTAGCATTAGCGTTTAGCCGTTGGGACTGTGGGATCAACCACCGAGTTTGAGACCAGTAAAGTGTTGGGAAGTGGAGTTATGGCTGTTTAAAGCCCAGCCAATAGGAAGGCAGAGGGGGCGGGGCTTAAGAAATTACAGATCATTCCTATTGGCCGTGTAAGTCCAGACACCAAGTTTCAAGACGGTACCATGCTGTGAACAGGAGTTATGTCTGTTTACAGCCCAGCCAATAGGGATACAGAGGGGGCGGGGCTTAATCAATTACAGCTTGTCCCTATTGGCCGAAAAAAGTCCAAAGACTTGTGAGCGTTTTAAAGTTTAAATCACGTTGCTAGGCAAAAGTATGCCAGATTAATGTGGCGCCAAAGTTTCTGGTTTTCTTTTTCAGGGGCCCCCATTCAAAGTCAATGGGGTTTTTGGGCGTCGTTTATTGCGAATAACATCGCCATGGTAATGCGGATCGGCAAGGAAAGTAATAGCACCCCATTCCCGGCCGAGCCGCACGTTTTGATGTATATATTGCGGCGGTGGCGGAAATCGTGCGGCAGTTATTATGTGCCGAAATTTTGTGAAGTGATTATTATTATTATACTAGAAAAGAAAATTTCTAAGAAATTTTAAGTGTGCCTGCAGCTCGCCAAGTGTGTGCAACCTTGTGTAGCGGTTGGTGTTAGCATTAGCATTTTTAGCATTAAAATTAACATCAGCATTAGCATTAGAATTTTTAACATTTGCATTTTTAGCCTTAGCTTTAACATTAGCATTTTTAGCATTAGCATTTTTTACATTAGCATTAGCATTTTTTACATTAGCATTAGCATTTTTAACTTAGCATTAGCGGTTAGCCGTTGGGACTGTGGGATCAACCACCGAGTTTGAGACCAGTAAAGTGTTGGGAAGTGGAGTTATGGCTGTTTAAAGCCCAGCCAATAGGAAGGCAGAGGGGGCGGGGCTTAAGAAATTACAGATCATTCCTATTGGCCGTGTAAGTCCAGACACCAAGTTTCAAGACGGTACCATGCTGTGAACAGGAGTTATGTCTGTTTACAGCCCAGCCAATAGGGATACAGAGGGGGCGGGGCTTAATCAATTACAGCTTGTCCCTATTGGCCGAAAAAAGTCCAAAGACTTGTGAGCGTTTTAAAGTTTAAATCACGTTGCTAGGCAAAAGTATGCCAGATTAATGTGGCGCCAAAGTTTCTGGTTTTCTTTTTCAGGGGCCCCCATTCAAAGTCAATGGGGTTTTTGGGCGTCGTTTATTGCGAATAACATCGCCATGGTAATGCGGATCGGCAAGAAAAGTAATAGCACCCCATTCCCGGCCGAGCCGCACGTTTTGATGTATATATTGCGGCGGTGGCGGAAATCGTGCGGCAGTTATTACGTGCCGAAATTTTGTGAAGTGATTATTATTATTATACTAGAAGAGAAAATTTCTAAGAAATTTTAAGTGTGCCTGCAGCTCGCTAAGTCTGTGCAACCTTGTGTAGCGGTTGGTGTTAGCATTAGCGTTATTTCATTTGACGCAACCCGCGTGTCTGTATGACAAACGGTTCACGAGATCAAGGGTCACTTCCTGTTTGGTGAGGGGCACTTCCTGTTTGGCGAAATAGGCCCCAATTAAGGTCATGGACGATTAATGAATTAAAGCTGCAAGCAGCGATGACCAGGCCCTCGCAGCTCTACCCACGTCACAAGGCCAGCAGCCAATCAGAAACCAAACAGGAAGTCAGCCATTTCGACTAATTAGTGGCGTTTTGGAGCATTTTTGGCCGTTATCACGGGTCGCACTTTAACGACAGTTTTTTGAGAAAAAATTGTTTTGTGAGAAAAAAAATTTGAGAAAAAAACTTTTTTGAGAAAGACATTTTGAAAAAAAAATTGTGAGAAAAAAAAATCTTGAGAAAAAAAAGTGTGAGAAAAAAAAATGTTGAGAAAAAAATAATTTTGAGAAAACAATTTTGAGAAAAAAAATGTTTGAGAAAAAAAGATTTGAGAAAAAAAAAATTGAGAAAAAAAAATGTTGAGAAAAAAATGTTGAGAAAAAAATTTGAGAAAAAAAAAATTTTGAGAAAAAAAAATTGAGAAAAAAAAATTTTGAGAAAAAAAAAATTTTGAGAAAAAAATGTTGAGAAAAAAAAAATTTAGAAAAAAAATTTGAGAAAAAAAAATTTGAGAAAAAAAAAATTTTGAGAAAAAAAAATTGAGAAAAAAAAATTTTGAGAAAAAAAAATTTTGAGAAAAAAAATTTGAGAAAAAAAAATTTGAGAAAAAAAATTTGAGAAAAAAAAATTTTTGAGAAAAAAAATTTTGAGAAAAAAAAAATTGAGAAAAAAAAAATTTTGAGAAAAAAAAAATTTGAGAAAAAAAAAATTGAGAAAAAAAGAAAAGGTATGACACCAGCCGCAAGTCTGTACGACAAACGGTTCATGAGTTATAGAGGCACTTCCTGTTTGGTGAAGGGCACTTCCTGTTAAAGAGGGGGCGAGGCTTAATCAATTACAGCTCATCCCTATTGGTCGGAAAAAGACCAAAGTTGTGTGAGCATTTTACATTTTAAATGACGTTGCTAGGCAAAAATATGGCAGAGTTATGTGGCGCCAAAGTTTCTGGTTTTTTTTCGGAGTCCCCCATTCAAAGTCAATGGAGTTTTTGGGCGTTGTTTTTTGCGAATTACATCGCAATCGTAAAGCGGATCGGAAAGAAAAGTAATAGCACACCATTCCCGGCCGAGCCGCACATTTTGATGTATATATTGCGGGGGTGGCGTAAATCGTGCGGCAGTTATTACGTGCCGAAGTTTCCCCCATTCTAAGTCAATGGGGTTTTTGGGCGTCGTTTTTTGCGAATTACGTCGCAATGGTAACGCGGATCGGAAAGAAAAGTAATAGCAACCTATTCCCGGCCGAGCCGCACGTTTTGATGTATATATTGCGTGGGTGGCGTAAATTGTGCGGCAGTTATTACGTGCAGAAATTCGTGGCGAAAGACTTAATTAATGACTTAAGTATGGCGGATTACAATAAGTGTTTTGCTATTGCATAGCAGGCACACTTAATTAGAAAGTCAAAATGTGAAGAAGAAGAAGAAAAAAAAAACAAGCAAGAAAACTATAAAATAAAACACAAAACCTGGGGTTGAAACACCATAAAAGTGGCTGATGGAAATACTGTCAAACCACTGCTTTCCAGACAACCACTCTGCATGGGCCTTAACTTGCATTTTTTTTTTACAATTTTGAAAGAAAAAAATAAAGTGTTTTAAAAACAAAATAGCCGATCTAGACACGCTGAGAGCTTGTAGATCAGTGACATCATGAATGTGTGATCTGCAAGCCAAATCACTGATCACTGTTCACATAATCTCTCAAGAACAGACTAAAGGAACAAAACAGCGAGGGCGCTGTTTTCCCTGAGTGGTAGGCCTATTCCCCTTTAAGTTCCTTGCTGAGGGGGACATATAGACGCCACGGGGACATACGTGGACTGGGTGGGGGACGTTCTGTCTCCCAGATGGCCTCTCTGTACCCGTCCAGCTATGGCCTCCTGCCACCTTGGGCTATTTTGGGGAAATTTTCACCTCTAATGACAGGCCCAAAATAGGGACACCGGGGGAATGCGACTAGATGGTATTGTGTGCCCTAGCCAACATGGACAATCAGATCCCATGACCCACCTTGTCGTGGTCCCAGGTGCCCTGTTTAGTTTAGTTTAGTTTTATTAACACATTGTTATAAAAATAGAACAATACATATCAAGGAAACAGAATACTGTGCAAGGAGAGGAAGAAGCCATCAGGCTTATTTTGAATCCTTTCCTTAGTGGAAGAAGTCGCCCCCTGGCCTACTGGTCCGGGCGCATGCCACTTGGGCATTGCCACGTAGGTGTGGATGCCTGGCGGCGTCGCCGGTTCGAGTCCCGATCCGGATGACCTTTGCCACGTGTCACACCGTCTCTCCCCTCATTTCCTGTCGTTCTGCTGTCCTGTCAATAAAGGCATAAAAGCCCCCCAAAAAACGAATCTATAAATAGTTCAATAAACAATACAAAATAATACATGTTATCTAGGTGAGTAGCCGAGCAATAAAGAAATAACATAGAAACTGCACAAAAGACAAAAACAACAACAATTAAAAAACACATTAGGCAAGTTAACTCATCCGTAGATGAAATCATGTGGACTATAGTGAGGAAGAAATAAGATATTGTTTTAGATGTTTCTTAAATATTGGCAAGGATGGTGATGACTTAAGTGATGCATTTAGAGAGCTCCACAAATGAGGCCTCCAAAGTTAATGAGTGGTTAATGTTTTGAAGTACAACAAAAAGGTAAATCAAAATAATCTCTTTGCCTTGTGGGATAGGAGTGAAAGTCAGAAGAGAAACATTATGAAAAGAAACAGGAATGTGACCTGACCTGCTCGAGTTCAGGAAGTTATGCAGTGATGGAAGAAGTTCTCACATTTTTTACTCGGGTAAGTAAAAGACTGGCATTCAAAATGTACTTGAGTAAAAAGTACAATAGTGTAGGCCAGGGGTCTTCAACGTTTTCAGGCCAAGGACCCCTTAGTTGAGAAAAAGATGAAGCAGGGACCCTCACAACCTTCTCATAGATTCCATATAGTTTCATTGTTTGACAGCAAAATCATCAGTGTATTTTGGATTCATGTCAATTTGTGTTTTCAGATATGTATTTAACCACTTGAATTGTCAATACATAAATTGACATTTCACTCTGTACTATTCTCTGAATATGGACACTAGTGTTCAAGTGGTTAATATAAAAAAGGAGAAAAAAGTTTCTATCACACAAAGATTTGGAGGACCCCTGTAGTAACTCTGAGGACCCCCTAGGGGTCCCGGACGCCCAGTACTTAAAGTACCAAATTTGCAAATGTACTTGTTATTCAGAATGTCCTGTTTCTCAAGTTTTTAAATGTACAAAATGTAAAACGATCTATACTATTTTGTGACCTAGGCCATTTTATTTGGCGTAAGTCAAAGACAAATGTGACCTAGGCCCAGGGGCCAGAAATAGTTTGGCCAAGACAGGTTTATTTACTTTTGGTCAAAACACAAATTGGCCTAAGTCTTTTAATCCTCTTATGTTATATAATAATAGACAGCGTTATTTTATGTTGATATTCATATATTGTTAAAAAACCTTTAAGGTGAAATTGTTTAACTGACATATGCCATTATTTTAGCAAGGTGATGCAATGAAAGCTTGCAATTCCTGGATGTCAATAATAACTTAAGCGTTATTGGATATGGAGGAAATGTGGTCATCTCATATAGGCCTATATAAAAAACAAACAATAAAAACAATGCAATAATCATTGTAGAAACATATATAGGCTAATTACACTATTGTTGTTATACTACTACATCATCTTTCTTCTACAGTAAAACAAACACAAGAGGACCATATGTCAGAATAGGAAACAGAGCCTCTTTATTGCCAAGTGTGACCATGAGTTCATCACACAAGGAAATGGCTTTGGCATATGGTGCTGTGTGAAAGTCCAGCAGTAAACTCTTGAACAATTGAGATTGACGACAGAGTAAATATGGACATAGTTACCCTGTCAAGAAACAAGTCAAGAAAGACTCACGTTGACAGGAAGACTCTGAAGAGCAGACGTTTGAGAGGAGACTTTATGCATTCAACAGCAGGTGCTTATTGAGAAAGTGAGTAGTGTTTGTAAAACATAGTGTTGGTGTCGGACAGAAATACCTTTTATCTCCATAGTTGTTTCCCCCCCTCATAAATGAACGCTTTACTTAAAGGGGAACTTGGCAAGTCTGTGTGTATACTTGTGATGGGCAATCCTGTTCATTTCAGTGAACGAATAATTTTGTTCACGTTCACGGTAATGATCCGTTCAAAAGATTCATTCACGTTCACCGTTCATATCACGATTGTTCCGTGAAAAACATAATCGCGGGAGCATTTTTATTACGTCGCGAGTACAGCCCGCCGTGTGCCGGGGGCTTTTAGTGGTCGGGGTGTGAAAAAAAGTGTGAACGACCCATTTCAGGGACTTGAACGAATCGATCACAATCGCTAATGATTCGATTCTTATGAACGAATCACTCATGAACGACACATCACTAGTGTATACATTCCCCCCTCCACCTCCCCTCCATGGCATCAAACAGGTAGTTGTCTTTGACACTTTCATTGATAGGAGAGATCACTAACGAGCACTTGCCACTTTTATGGCCCAATCAACAACTCCTTTGAAGTTCAAAGGGAGCAATTAATGAGCTCTCCCCCTGATAAAAACGTCCATCCAAGGGAATAGAACCAAAATACAGCCAGAGGGATTTGTCTTTATGCAAGGAAACACCCCAGCACAATAATATAGTGAAGGGAAGGGAAATGACTGCTAAAAAATGTATATACTGTGGAGTCTCACTCCATTGCATTGCGACGGTCGCATGAGCCGACTCAGCGCCGTTACCGACTTATGTGCCGTTATGAACAGAATAGTAAATCTTCATCCCCCCGACTTTCAGCACCTCCGCGCAGTCCAGGCGAACACAACGGAGCGCTCCCTACCTCCGGTTCAGCCAATTACAAGCTTCCACTGCTGGAATCGGGATGCCGTTTTGATACACGCTGATGAGTGACTGATAAGTACCAGCTGGTGTGAATGGTGACTGAGTGGTGGTTGAGTGTGATTGGCTAACTGCTAGGTGGAACTAGCTGGTGATTGGCTCATGTGGACTATAAAGTTGGCTGTCTCCACAGTTCTACAGATGTCTTCCTCCTAGCCAGCCTCCAAACAACAGCACTTTGTTCAATCTTAGAATTTGGATAATGTAAATGGTAAGGGTGTGTAGGAGTGGGGGACCTCTCTTTTAGTTATGAGTTTTTTCTTTGTTTTTGTTAGTTGTTTTATGATAGATATTTGTATTTGGGGGTTTCCTTTAGGTTATGTAAGAGTTCTGTTTTATATTTAGTCATTATGGTCCCCCGTCATGTTAAGTTTGTTTTAGTAAGGGTTTGGTCCCTCCGGCTATTGCTGCAATAAACAAACTGCTATGACATGAGTTCTGTGTATACTGGGGACTTTGTGTAATGTCTTGGAGTTGTTGTGTGCTACAGTATGTTTTGTGTTTTTCTGTTAGAAAAGACTTTGAAGATGAATATCCCTGAGATAAAATTTAAATTATATTAGAGAGACAATATAAAGACAGGGACGAGTACGTCAGAAGAACAGCCCACGTTAGATGCTTTGGAGATAATCCCGAGAGGCCAGACTGAGATGGTTTAGACATGTATAGAGGAGGGATAGTGATTACATCGGTAGAAGGAGAGGAGGGATAGTGATTACATCGGTAGAAGGAGATTTATGGATGTAGTGAAAGAGGACATGAAGTATCTACAGTATGTGAAAATAAGAGGAGGCAGAGGACCGGGTGAGAAGGAGGTAGACGATTCGCTGTGGCGAGCACAGAAGGGAACAGCCGAAAGGAAAAGAAGACAAAGACATTTATTATTAGGTACACTCCTGTGTGCAATGCACTCCTGTATTGTGTATAGACTTTGACTGTTGTGGGTTGAGATCAGGGACGTGCTGGCCATTGGGAAAAGCGGGACTCCCGAACGGCCGGTTCATTCCCGGAAAAATAAATAAAAATAAAATGTCGGCCTTCGTTCCATTTTAGGGGCTGGGCGGCCAACAAAGTAAATCGTCACAGAAACCTTGTATCTCCAAGTTTCAAATTTATAAATTTTTTCGCAAAGCAAAGCCCTGCTTCATTATACAAGGCCGTCGCTCAAAAGTAGTGAAAACAGCAGATCTACAAGCACACAACGCCTCGCACCGCGAGGCGTTGTGTGCTTGTAGATCGGCTGTTTTCACTAGTTTAAATCATTTTCAAAATGATAAATACAAAACAAACGGTTTTGGACATACAAGGTTTCCACCCGACAACGACGAAATATAACTCATGTAATTGGCCCTCTGGCTTGTCACTTTTCATGATCTGAAATGGCAAATCTTTGAGTAGCAGCAGCAGCGCTATAGAGAGAGATATCTCTCTATAGCGCGCAATGAGGGCCTCTCCAACTATTTTTCCCGGGCTGAATCAGGGGCCCAGCATGTCCCTGGTTGAGATAATGAGCTTGGGGCGTGTGAGACCTACATGGGAAGGTTCTAAGACGGAAAGAGTCCTTAGAACTGGTCCTGGTGGCATGCCATGCAGCTACTGGGGAGGAAGGCACTGCCAAGGCATTTTGGCTGCACCAACAATGGGCAACAGGTTGAATAAATAGAGAAACACATTTTTTTTCTCCAGAGCGATGTGGATCGTTTTGAATTTGAATGGCGTCTCTTTGTCATAGAGTGATTCAGCACTGGATTGAACCCATTTAGACATGAGGCCAATTCTTCAAAATACCTTCTAAAACAGTTTTGTGTTCCTATGATGAGTGGTGCTCAAAGTTTTCATGTCAAGGAACCAGGCACGTGCGCACATAGACATCAAAGGGGGCTTGAGCCCCTGCCCCTTTACCCGTCTGTAAAAAAGCCCTCTCCATGAATGCAGTTTTTGCTGTGGTGAGAAAAATGCAGATGCCCTCTTTCCATGCCATACCTGAATGCAGCATTGAAGAGAATTGCCTTGTCCAAACTCTCCTGAACTTGAGTGCAGTATGTTGATATATTGCCCTTTCTGCGTAGAAGTTATAGCCGACCTCCAAGTTGATCTGCTATTTTCGATATATTTCCACCAAAGGCCCTTTTGAAATGTCAGCCCCTACCTCTCTAACATTCTCTGCACGTCCCTGGAAGGACCCCTAGAATTATATGTCCGTGGACCCCTATCTGAAAAGATTTTGTTCCAGGAACCCCCAGAAGCAAAGATTTGAGTCAAATGTTCGCTTCAAAAATATATACAGTATATTCAAAGATTTGCACGCATGTTTATGATTATTCAAAGAAATGGCAGATCCACAAGCTCATAGAGCGGCACTCGGTGCTGCGCTATGAGCTTGTAGATCTGCTATTTTTGAATAGCCAAAGTATAAAATAATGGTTTTAAAGTGGTTAAAAATCTAACGTGACACAGATGCGTTCCCAGATCTAAATGGATTTAATCAAAAATGCATGTTGGGTGGAAACCTCATGTCCAGAACTGTTCAGGATCAAAAACAACAAAAATATCTTACATTTTTAGAACGTGACACTTTGCGCCGCGTTTTGAGCTTGTGTGGATGTGCTACTTTTGATGCTTTTGTGTGACGCTGTAGTAATGGTACAGTATGATCGAGTAGGGATACGGAGATGCAACAATATATTTTTTGATGAGTGAGCACATACAAATGAAATAAGTCTCTGGATATAATGGATGGGTAGGTAGGTAGTTAGCAGTAGTGGCTCAGGCAGTGCTCGGTGGCGCAGCGGCCAAGGTTCTGCCCACCTCCTAGAAGGTTGTGGGTTTAAATCCACTGCGGTGCATCCGGTGTTGTCGAGTGTCTACACATGATCACGTTAAACATAGTAGCTTGATAAGGAGAAACCTTAGCTCCTCTTCACTGTAGGCCTGTATGTAGGCCTATACTACACTGGTGGTTCTCAAACCGAATGAACCAAAAATGCTTTTCTCCACTCTAACTTGTAAGCTAGTGCACCGTTTTCATTTACAACACCGCCACAGTGGCTCAGGGGTAGTGTCGCCGTTTTAGAACACGGAGACTTCCCGAAGGGTTCCCAGTTCGATCCTGGGCTCCCCCAGAGTTAATGTCGAAGAGTGCTTGAGGAAGACTGAACCCCCAGAGCAGGTTGTTGCCTTGCATGGTTTCCTCTGCCATTGGTCTATGAATGTGTGTGTGAATGTACTGCACAATCTCTTTAAAGCGCCTTGGGTAAGGGCGCTATATAAAGTAAATGCACCATTTACATTGGGGAAGAAGAGCGCTTGTTTTTCTGACATCAACGTTAATAGTGAACAGTGAAACAGCTACTACAGTGCTTTTTTTATAACTCACTTTGTGTCATGACTGAGTGACCTGTCTGCTCTAGTTGTTGCTTCTGTCTTGTCTCGCCTACCCCGATCACTAACGTTTTTCTTTTTTTTTGTCCCACGATTTTGTAACCCATTTTCACCCAGTGCCAATTGCCTAATAATCCTTTGGCACTACTTTCCTGCCAACTCCCAATGGCTAACTTGAGTCCACCTGGGTCCCGTTTGTTCCAGCCAATCGTGTGTTGATTGTGGTTGTGTTCACCTGTGTGTAGTTAGTTTGTCTATATATCCTCTGTAGTCTGTATGTCGTATGCTTCCATGCCAGTTTGTAGTTGATGTCGTGGTGTGTTCCTGCCAGGTCCAGGACCATGGCCACCGTTGCCCCTCAGTTTGGCTTTGTGCCCTCTGGCTTGACCTGAGGCCACATTGGCCTTAATGCCCCAGCTGACTGTACCATTTTCTCCTCTGTCTCTTTCTTGTCAATATGTAGACAGTAGACACCGGTGTCTCTTTCTTGTCATATAGACACCAGTGTCTTTAGTTGATTCTGAAATCTTAACTCCCCTTAGTGAGTGCCCATCTTTAAGCCAATCCAGTGACTTTGAATGGTGCAGGGCTGAGCATGGATCAGATTGTAAATACCATCATTTATCTATTTCACTTCAGATTAGGTTATCACCCCA
>NC_137818.1:12473478-12523478 GCF_963921795.1 Nannobrachium achirus | reverse complement strand
CGCAAACCTGTCAAGTATCAGAGCCTATATGCGCCTGGACCGCTAAGCCAAGCGGACGCCCCCACCAGTGTGCAATTTAAACAAATCTAGAACAGTTGTTCTCAATGTGGGGTCCATGGACTGGGCGAGCTGGTCAACCTTTAGCAACCTTGCCGATACAGGTCGGAACAACTCTAAATGGTTCTCAAAGAGGGGTCCGGGGACCCCCAGGGGTTGTAAATGTAGCAAAAGTAGTTATTGCAGTGTAGTGCCCCAGACAGAACCCGGCCACCCACAACAACTCTGCCAATCGGGCTCCGCTCTATCGGTATTATGTTGTGCGTCGGTTTGCCGACTGGGAGGCTGGGGTTCGATCACTACATCTGGCGTAAGTCGGCAGAACACGGAGGAGGATGTTGATCTATTGATGTATTACCTTGCTATTATAAATAAAAAAATGCCCTTGGCAGATCAGGTCTGGTCCCGCTCAGTTATTCAAATATTTCACAGTTCACAAGTCGTAAGGAACCAACCAGGGCCCAGTATGCAAATGTAGATCACCTTTGCGCTACTCTGATTGGTTCTAGGTCTATAACCGCCCCAGTCTGTTTGAATCTTTTTGTAACCACTGGCATCACCAGGAATGGTGGTCCCTCATTGGCTGTTAATGATGACATTGCCAGAAATGCTGGTCCCTGATTGGGCTGCGGGCTTAAACAAAGAAGGACACCGACATACATATGCAGCAGAGCGCAGTACTTCCTCGCTCTGGTGGCACAAGTAATAAAAACACAGAGAAGAACTAGACTAATATCCATACAGTGATACTGTCTGGATATGCAGGGCTACTTTGACCCAGAGGTCATCAACAGTTAAAACATATTCTGTATTCTGTGCAAAGATTCTTGTCTTGAAAATAAATGTAAATAGGCATTTGGACGTATATTCTATAGGTCCAGTGCAGTCCTATCTATGCCATTAACATCCTGAACTGACGTTGTTATCGTCCTGATGGTAGCGCTATACGAGAAACTGTCTAAAGCAGCGATTCTCGTCCTTTTTGGGGTCAGTGCCCCTCCAATATCCAGGGCCCTTAAATATTAATATCAGGTGGTTAACAAAAGATAGCACGCAGAATACTCCGGATAAAGAAATAAAGTACCAGGTTGTCCTCTGGTACTGTTTGTTTCACCTTTCATATATTTCTATGGTTCAACGTTCAGTGAAAGCCAAGACCTTCTTGGGTAAATGATGAACTTAACATTTCTTGAGGTTCTCCTTGACGGTGGCTGCTTCAGCTGGTAGTTCTGGGAGATTGATCAAACGCACTACGGGTAGTGTACAGGTATGATCATTCACTCTTGGCCGTTTGTCTCTTCTGGGTATGATGCCCGTGACCTTCCCTACAGACCAGAACGCCCTGGGAAGGTCTGGATCTATCACAAGGATGATGGTACCCATGGGGAAATCTCGCTATTTCTAGTCCCATCATTTCGACTAAGGGAGTCGGCAGGTTAGCTAGTCATCCGTGTCACGGTTACTGAGGTTAGGGTTAGGATTAGGTTTAAGCATGGATCTGGCCAGTCCATCAGGAGGTCATTGGGTGTCACTGAGCCTGGATCTTCTACGTTGGAGGATACGTCGCAGAGTGGCCTGGAATTCACTATAGCTTCTATTTCGCTCAGGGCCGCCGGTCGTCATGAGTCTCAGTTCCCACCTGATGTCGTGTGGCAGTTCAGACTGCTCTAGATCGTCCTGGATAACCTCCAGCTTGCATAATGTCTTCAGGCTAGGACTTAAATGTAATATGCACATTTGGTACATCGCATTGGGCGCACCAAAAGATCCAAATAGGAAGATACGATCTCCCATCATGCAACAGCTTATGCTGTATTCCCGAGATGGGCCTTTCCCCTTGAGCTCAACCTTCTTCCAGGAGAAGGTCTCTGGATTGAACTTCCACATATCATTTAAGGCCTTGTCCCACCAGTGGCTAACAAATAATATGTACAGCTCTCCATTGTAGGCAAAGGCTGAAGGATTCCAGCGTCCTTCTAGAATAAACTGTGCAGATGGCATGCTCAGCCAGCAGTCGGTCTCTGTGTCAAAAACTCTGATGTTACTGCAGTCCCTCCCATACAAATGCCTCTCAGACCCAAATACAAATATCTTTGTCCCAATGATGGTGGCACTTGGTGAATGTAAAGTAGGTGACGGAGTGTCTCCGGTGTTAGTTGCAGACCAGACCATTGTAGTGGTGTCCAACTTGTAGATGTCATAGATGTCCTTAGGACTCTGGAGGTATCTTCCATAGATATACATGACCTTCCCGATGAGACAGGCTGAGTTGTCGTACCTCCCCTCTGGAATAGTCCCAGAAACCCTGGGCTTGGACCATCTGTGCGTGTCAACATCAAATGCATAAAGCTCATCGCAGGAACACCCTGTCATATCAGATCCTCCCCAGATGTAGATGATATCTTCTACGAGCACAGCTGTGTGGCCTTCGCGATAGGAGGGAACCTCAAGGGGTCCTTCTCCTTTTCCGTCTGTCACTGGGGGCAACTTCCTCCAGCGTAAAGACACTGTGTTGAAAACATGAACCTCAATCTGATCACTGTCGTACTTCCCTTCAAAGTAGTACACCTTTTGGTCCACTGCAACAAAGGCATGGCCATCTACTTCTGGTGTTCCATTCAGATTCAGATGTGACCATCTCAACATCTCTCACACTGCGGATCAAGATGGATATTTCAATTCTTGCTCTGCACGCTACAACGTATTGTTCCAGTAGCTCTAATGTCACACAAAGTTTGACAAATCAGCCAACTGATTGGGTTGGCCAATCAAGGAAGCCGATAAGACAAACTTTACAGCACAGTCAGGTTGTGGAAATCCACGGTTGTGATGACAACATTGAGATGATGTTGTGTGATGTCATCATTACCTAGAATACCCATAAACTGCGCCACCAATTAGTTTCTACAAACGGCAGCTATAAATGTCTCTGTTTTCGACAGTTAATGCTCAGAAATGCTGCAGCGTTCAAAGGTGGGGCTTTGCCTGAACAGATGACCTGAAGAGACACCTGAAGGAGGAGACCAAAGTGACCTTTGACCTTTGACCCTGTAGCCTCGCATAGCCGGACAAATCTGCCTTTGCAAGAAGATTAGCTCCGGCCCCGCTCAGTTATTCAAATATTTCACGGCTCACAAGTTGTGAGGAACCAACCAGGGGCCCAGTATGCAAATGTCGGCCGGGTGGATCACCTTTGTGCTACTCTGATTGGTTCTGGGTCGAACCAATATTCTGTTTCAATCTTTTTGTAACCACCTCAGTCCGTTTGAATCTTTTTGTAACTGTCCCTTGGTAAAGGAAATAACACTGAGAAGAACCAGACTAATATCCACACAGTGATATTGTCTGGCTATGCAAGGCTACTTTGGCCCAGAGGTCATCAACAGTTAAAATGTATTCTGTGCAAAGATTATTGTCTAGACATTTGTACCTACATTCTATAGGTCCAGTCCTATGCCATTAACATCCTGAACTGACGCTGTTATTGTCCTGATGGTGTCGCCACGAACAACTGTCTAAAGCCGCGTTTCTCGTCCTTTTTGGGGCCAGCGTCCCTCCAATATCCAGGGCCCTTTTTGTTGCAAGGTTGTTGTGGTTGGCAGGTGTAGTGGAGGATTTGCTCAAGGATTATAGGTGCTGATGTCAGGTAGAATAGTCACTTAAAACAGTTCTACTGCCAGATTTATTATTTATTTATTGGGGCTGGTGCCAGCAAAAAGCAGCTTACCTTTGCGATGTTATAGAAAAAGATTCTATTCATTATTTCCAAACGTTTTTCTTTTTTTTCTTCTTTTTTTCCCCTTTTTATTATATGTGTACTTTAGCCAAGCTGGCGGCAGAGGGCAGCCTTAAGCAAAGAATGGATTTGAATTGGGCCGCTCCGCTTGCCGTCATTCAGAGCATAGAAATGCATAACGTCTACAGAGAACAGCCAGGAAGTGAATTGGACATCATTGATGTTTACGTGCGGTGGAGATTTGAAAGCAGCATTACGGGAGATGTTTTTACTGTAACCGCGCGACCCCTCATCAGCTTACAGTCATCAGACAAGGTAAAAGAACGAGCGTTCGTATTGGCAACGAGCTGGGTTCAAAATTGGGGCGAACGGGAACGTCTGAAGCGGTAAAAGAGTTAAATACTAATGTCAGGTGGTTAACAAAAGATGGCACACAGAATATACCGGATAATGATAAAGGAATAAGATAAAAAAGTACCAGGTTGTCCTCTGGTATAGATGGGTTTGTTTCACCTCTCATGGAGTTCTATGGTTCAACGTTCAGTGAAAGGCTAGACTTTCTTAGGTAAATGATGATGAACTTAACATTTCTTGTGGTTGGCCTGGGCCACAGGGTACGTAGCAGTCCAGGCACTAGTAAACCGGCCTGTCCAGAATCCTGATCCCGATGGCTTTTGCTACGTGTCAACCCCCCAAGAATTTCAGGGTAGATAAGGAACTGGCCAGTCCATTAGGAGATCATTGTGCGTCACTGAGCCTGGATCTTCTACGTTGGAGGATACGTCGCCGAGTGGCCTGGAAGTCACTATAGCTTCTATTTCGCTCAGGGCCGCCGGTCGTCATGACTCTCAGTTCCCATCTGATGTCGTGTGGGAGTTCAGACTGCTCCAGATCGTCCTGGATAACCGCCAGCTTGCATAACGTCTTCAGGCTAGGACTGAAATCTAATATGCACATTGGGTACCTTGCATTGGGTTTAGATCCAAAAGATCCAAATAGGACAACACGATCTCCCACCATGCAACAGCACACTCTGTATATATGAGACGGGCCTTTCCCCTTGAGCTCAACCTTCTTCCAGGAGAAGGTCTCTGCATTGAACTTCCACAGATCATTTAAGGCCTTGTCCCACCAGCGGCCACCAAATATTATGTACAGCTCTCCATTGTAGGCAAAGGCTGAAGGATAAATGCCTTTTTCTCGAATAAACTGTGCAGAAGGTGTGCTCAGCCAGCAGTCGGTCTCTGTGTCAAACACTCTGATGTTATTGCAGCCCCTCTCGTACATCAAATCCCCCTCAGACCCAAATACAAATATCTTTGTCGCAATGATGGTGATGGTGGCTCTTGGTGATTGTAAAGTAGTAGTAGACAAAGTGTCTCCGGAGTTAATTGCAGACCAGACCATTGTGGTGGTGTCCAACTTGTAGATGTCATAGATGTATTTACGTTTATCGGGGTATCCTCCATAGATATACATGACCTTCCCCAAGAGACAGGCTGATTCGTTGTACCTCCCTTCTGGAACAGTCCCAGAAACCCTGGGCTTGGACCATCTGTGGGTGTCAACATCAAATGCATAAAGCTCATCGCAGAAGCCTGTCCTATTAGAACCTCCCCAGATGTAGATGATATCTTCTACGAGCACAGCTGTGTGGCCATGGCGATAGGAGGGAACCTCAAGGGGTTCGTCTCCTCTTCCGTCTGTCACTGGGGGCAGCTTCCTCCAGCGTAAAGACACTGTGTTGAAAACATGAACCTCAATCTGATCACTGTCGCGCTTCCCTTCAAAGTAGTACACCTTGTGGTCCACTGCAACAGAGGCACGGCCATATAATTCTGGTGTTCCATTCAGATGCAGATGTGACCATGTCAACATCTCTCACACTGCGGATCAAGATGGATATTTAAATATTTCACTGCATGCTACAACGTATTGTTTCAGTAGTGCTAATGTCACACAAAGTTTGACAAATCAGACAACTGATTGGGTTGGCCAATCAAGGAAGCCGATAAGAGAAACTTTACAGCTCAGTGTTAAGTTTAAAGTCTTTGTTGAACCCAAGTGCAGACACAAACACGGAGGCAGATATGCAGTTCTAGAATATAGATTTAATTGCCAGCGAGCAAACAAAAGGCAAAGTCCAAAAAACAGGAATCAAACTTAGGAGTGGCCAAAACTAGGGCCTAGGCTGGCTGTGGCAAGGCAAGGTCCACCAGATCAATCCGGGTCTGGGTACAGAGGAAACACAAAGGTTAGTCAAGGCTCGAACAGAGAATGAAGAGCAGAGCAGGGCTTATATACCCTCAGCAAGATTGCTGAGACGCTGCAGCTGGTGAAGCGCCGCACCCCAGTCCCTAGTCACCCAATCACATGTGGACAGAAAATGGTTAGGATGAGGTAGATGGCACTGGCATGGGCGCTGATGTAACAGTACCCCCTCCTCTACGTGCGCCACCTGGCGCACGACCAGGCTTGTCTGGGTGCTCAGCATAGAAGTCCCTAATGAGAGCTCTGTCCAGAATGAGGCGTTGGGGAATCCAGCAGCGCTCCTCAGGCCCATAACCCTCCCAATCTACCAGGTACTGCCAGCCTCTACCCCGGCGACGCACATCCAAAAGGCGCCGGACAGTGTAGGCAGGATGGTCATCAATAAGACGGGGGGGTGGAGGAGCCGCTGCAGGAGGAGACAGGGGACTAGAGCAGACAGGTTTTAACTGGGACACATGGAAGGTGGGGTGGACTTTGAGAGATGCTGGGAGTTTTAAACGGACAGCAGAGGAGTTAATGATACGCTCAATCTCAAAGGGGCCAACGTAACGGGGTGCAAGTTTCCTAGAAGTCACTTTTAATGGCAGATCTCTCGACGAGAGCCATACCTTTTGACCAGGGGTGTAGACTGGGGCTGGAACTCGGTGCCGATTGGCCTGGGTCTGGGCTCTAGTGGAGGCACGGAGAAGGGCAGTCCGGGCCTTCCTCCAGGTACGACGACAACGACGTAAATGGACTTGGACAGAGGGGACTGAAACCTCCACTTCCTGAGCTGGGAACAAAGGGGGTTGGTAACCAAAAACACATTCAAAGGGTGACAACCCCGATGATGCGTTGGTGAGGGTGTTATGGGCATACTCAACCCAGGGCAGCTGGTCACTCCAGGAGGCAGGATGGATGGATGTAGTGCAGCGGAGCGCTGTCTCCATCTCTTGGTTCGCGCGTTCAGTCTGCCCGTTAGACTGGGGGTGAAATCCAGAGGATAAACTGACATTAATACCAAGAGCAGTACAAAATGATCTCCATACCTGGGACGTAAACTGTGGGCCTCGGTCAGAGACTATGTCCATAGGAATACCGTGCAGTCGGAACACATGGGACGTCAACAGGTCTGCAGTCTCCTTGGAGCTGGGGAGCTTAGGGAGTGGAATGAAGTGAGCCATCTTAGAGAATCTATCAATTACATTTAATATGACAGTGTTACCGTTAGACAAGGGAAGGCCAGTTACGAAGTCTAGGGCAATGTGTGACCAAGGGCGACTAGGTATGGGCAGGGGGTGCAGTAGCCCAGACGGGGGTCTGGTGGTCGTCTTGTTTTGGGCACAGATAGAGCAGGCAGAAACAAACTCTTTGACATCCCTCTCAATAGTGGCCCACCAGAACCGTCTGCGCAGGAAGGCGAGGGTCCGGTTAATACCTGGGTGGCAAGTGAGGCGAGTAGAGTGAGCCCACTGAAGGACATCTGACCGAACTGCATCAGGTACAAACAAGGTCCCCCCTGGACTGCTGCGTGGGTCGGGCTGGCTCTGCTGTGCTTGGCGCACACGGGATTCAATCTCCCAGGTGACTGCGGCAATGATGCATTTGGATGGCACAATGGGGTCTGGCTCAGAACTGCGGCTGTCAGCTGAAAATTGTCTAGAGAGGGCGTCAGGCTTGGTGTTTTTAGAACCAGGTCGATAAGTGAGTGTAAAGTCAAATCTTCCAAAAAACAAGGCCCACCTGGCTTGCCGAGAATTCAGACGCTTGGCAGTCTGGATGTATGACAGGTTCTTGTGGTCGGTCCATACTATGAAGGGAAGCTTGGAGCCCTCTAGCCAATGACGCCACTCTTCCAGGGCTAGTAAAACTGCCAGGAGTTCCCGGTTACCAACATCATAATTCCTCTCTGTAGGGGAAAGTTTGTGGGAGAGGAAAGCACAGGGGTGTAACTTGTGATCACGGGGAGAATGTTGGGACAAAACTGCACCTACCCCCACGTCGGATGCATCCACCTCCACCACAAACTGAAGTTCTGGATCCGGTTCTCTGAGGATAGGAGCGGAGGTGAAACGGCTCTTGAGCTCCTCGAAGGCGGACTCTGCCTCAATAGTCCACCGAAATGGAGAGGAGGTGGAGGTGAGGGCTGTGAGTGGTGCTGCCAGCTTACTGTAGTTGCGAATAAATTTCCTATAGAAATTAGCAAAACCTAGAAATCTTTGCAACTGTTTCAAGTTAGCAGGTGTCGGCCACTCAGAGACTGCTTTAACTTTGGTGGGGTCCATAAGCAGCTGACCCTGGGAAACAATATAGCCGAGGAAGGAAACAGTGGAGACATGAAACTCACATTTCTCCGCTTTGACAAAAAGTTTGTTCTCCCACAGCCGCTGGAGGACCTGACGAACATGTTGCTGATGAGCATCTAGGTCCTTGGAAAAAATCAAAATGTCGTCTAAATAGACAAAAACAAAACGACCAATTAAATCACTTAAAACATCATTGACAAGATTTTGGAAAACACCAGGGGCGTTAGTAAGTCCAAACGGCATGACTAAGTACTCAAAATGCCCCAGTGGTGTCTTGAAGGCAGTTTTCCACTCGTCCCCCTCCCTGATGCGGAGTAGATGGTAGGCATTTCTTAGGTCAAGCTTGGTGAATACAGAGGCTCCGTGAATAGATGCAAAAGCAGAGTCAATGAGTGGCAAGGGATATTTGTTCTTGATGGTTATAGCATTTAAGCCCCGATAGTCTATACATGGCCGCAATGAGCCATCCTTTTTCCCCACAAAAAAGAAACCAGCACCCACCGGTGAAGATGATGGCCTAATAAGGCCAGCAGTGAGGGAGTCCTGGATGTACTTCTCCATAGAAGCATACTCGGGGCGAGACAGGTTGTATAACCTGCTGCTGGGTAGTGGGGCTCCTTCACGAAGGTTAATGGCGCAGTCATAAGGCCGGTGCGGCGGCAGTGACAAGGCATGATGCTTGCTGAACACAGGAGCTAGGTTATGATACACAGGAGGTACTAGTGACACATCTGGAGGTTCAGGGTCAGAGTGAGGGACAGAGAGAGCTGGGACAAGAGCAGAACGTAAACAGTTAGCATGACAGAATGTACTCCATGAAGTTACCTTTCCTGTGGACCAATCAATCTGCGGGTTGTGTAGTCTCAGCCATGGGTGACCCAGAACCAGGGGGGAACCAGGACAGTCCATTATATGGAAGCTCATCCTCTCCTGATGATTACCAGAGAGACGCAGGTAGACTGGCACAGTCTTCTCAGTGACCTTGGCGATGAGTTGACCGTTGAGGGCGTTGGCCTCTAAAGGTGAGTCGAGCGGCACTGTGTACAGCCCTAGCTGGATAACGATGCTGCGGTCCAGGAAACTTTCATCAGCACCAGAGTCAATGAGAGCAGGCAGGGGAAGGGACTGTCCCTGCCACACGAGGGTGCCATCAAGCTGTGGTCTGGGGACTGAAGGACTGGTGACTTGGCTCAGCAGTACATCCCCGACTACTGCTGAGCCCCCTCTTTTGGTGGGCACAGAGAACAGGCGGAGAGAAAGTGGCCGGCCTGGCCACAGTACATGCAGCTCTTAGTACGAATTCTCCGCTGCCTCTCCTCTTGTGAAAGCTTAGCTCGGCCGAGCTGCATGGGTTCGGGGTCTGGAAAAGACTGAGCAGAAGTGGACTGGGGCTGAACAGCAGGTAAAGAAACAGGCAAAATTGAAAATGTCTCTCTACCTGTTCTTTCCCGCCGGCGCTCACGGCGACGGTTGTCGATGCGGATAGCCAAGGAGATGAGCTCCTCAAGCGTCTTGGGCTCGTCCCTGGACACCAGCTCATCCTTTATGGCCTCAGAGAGTGCGTTCTGGAACACCCCATAGAGAGCTTCATTGTTCCAACCACTCTCGGCAGCGAGGGTGCGAAACTCTATGGCCAGTTCTGCGACACTACGTGAGCCTTGGCGGAGGGACAGGAGGCGTCTAGCTGCGTCTTTACCTCGGACGGGGTGGTCAAAGTTCCTCTTCATCTCCTGTGTGAAGCTGGCGTAGGAGGAGCAGGCGTCGGTCTGATTCTCCCATACTGCAGTGGCCCAGGTGAGTGCCGCTCCACGGAGACAACCAATCAGGTAAGAGATCTTGGCCCGATCAGATGCATAGGTGTGGGGCTGCTGTTCGAACACAAGTGAACACTGGAGGAGAAAAGATCTGCATTCCCCCAGGTTGCCATCGAATCGGTCAGGAGCTGGAACAGACGGCTCACGGACGTGAGGAGTGGGGGCAGAGGGGGAGCCAGTAGCAGGGTCAGAAGGGTCAGTAACTGGTGCTGTAGCACCTCCAGTGGCACCCAGAGCAGCAACTTTAGCTTGTAGATCCAAAAGCACCTTGGACATTCTCTTATTCTGGTCCATGATGGTTCCCAGTGCTTTGTCATGCTGGCTAAGGAGAGTGTTCTGAGAATTAAGAACTTCCTCTAAACGTGCAGCGTCTGCTGGGTTCATGTTCTTGGTTCGAGCCTACTGTTAAGTTTAAAGTCTTTGTTGAACCCAAGTGCAGACACAAACACGGAGGCAGATATGCAGTTCTAGAATATAGATTTAATTGCCAGCGAGCAAACAAAAGGCAAAGTCCAAAAAACAGGAATCAAACTTAGGAGTGGCCAAAACTAGGGCCTAGGCTGGCTGTGGCAAGGCAAGGTCCACCAGATCAATCCGGGTCTGGGTACAGAGGAAACACAAAGGTTAGTCAAGGCTCGAACAGAGAATGAAGAGCAGAGCAGGGCTTATATACCCTCAGCAAGATTGCTGAGACGCTGCAGCTGGTGAAGCGCCGCACCCCAGTCCCTAGTCACCCAATCACATGTGGACAGAAAATGGTTAGGATGAGGTAGATGGCACTGGCATGGGCGCTGATGTAACACTCAGTCAGGTTCTAGAAATCCCTCGTGCAACACAGCAGTTGGTTCGGCAGCGTCGACCAGAAGCTTTCATGAGAAAATGCTAGCAACAACTGGACTTTCTGGAAAAATCTGTTTAGTTGGTTTTGATGATTCATTTTAAAGTGCACGGTTGTGACGACGACATTGAGATGATGACGTGTGATGACATCATTACGTAGAATACCCATAGACTGTAAAGATTATGGACGGCGTCACTCATTGGTTTCTACGGACGACAGCTACTGTATAAATGTCATTATTTTCAGCAGTTAACACTCAAACGCTGCAGCGTTCCAAGGTGGGGCTTTTTTTCTGAACGCAGATGACCTTAAGAGACACCTGGAAGAGGAGACCAAGCTGACCTCTGTCCTTTGACCCTGTAGCCTCACCTAGCCAGACAAATCTGCCATTGCAAATAAATTATTGCCCTTGGCAGTGCGGCGTCCAATGGACCCTTATTCCTGTCATTTCAACATTATATTTGGACGTTTCTTGTGCTGAACTGTAGCTGCAGACAGTGAGTCTGTGGACCCCTGCTTCTCACTGCAGCAAATGGACAGGCTGTGCAGCAAATGCAGGCTGTTCCCTCATCTCCAGCTAGGAGACGAGATTTCTGTGTCAGTGATCCAATAGAAAGATAGCTTTCCAAGAGTTTGATTGACAGAAGCAGCTAGGGTTCCACCCCTGTTCCTTCACTTTGTATGCATGAACCTGGCTACTCTGTACATTGCGACCAAAATATTTTATCTGTGCGTCAGTCCACCGACGCCGAAGGGCAGTCCTATCTACTTTGTGCAATAAAACTCAACCTGGCTGGAACCCTGAACCATCTCTCTGCCTGCATCTCTCCTTTTAACTTCTCCTCCAGCAACAAAGGTTGAGAAAGATATTAACTCGGCAGACTCCAGTGCTACTCCTTTAGACTTCGGTGTAGTCTAAAATATATGACAGCAGATCAGGTCTGGCCCCGCTCAGTTATTCAAATATTTCACGGCTCACAAGTCTCAAGAAACCAACCTGGGCCCAGTATGCAAATGTAGGGCAGGCGTATCACCTTAGCGCTACTCTAATTGGTTGTAGGGTTGAATCTTTTTGTAACCACCTCTTGGGGAAGAAAATATTAGCATTGACACCAACCAGGGCCCAGTATGTAAATGTAGGGTGGGTGGATCACCTTTGCGCAACTCTGATTGGTTCTAGGTCTAACCAATAGAGTCTGTTTGAATCTTTTTGTAACCGCCCCAGTCTGTTTGAATCTTTTTGTAACCGCCCCTTGGAAAAAAGAACTACAACTGCACTCTGTCGAGGTGCCAACTTGCGTCTTGTGCACAAGTAGGCCATGCATGTACGTGGCCTACTTGTGCTCACCACTGGCATCACCAGGAATGCTGGTCCCTCATTGGCTGTTAATGATGACATTGCCAGAAATGCTGGTCCCTGATTGGGCTGCGGGCTTGAACAAAGAAGGACACCGACAAAAAAAAACACAGCCGAACGTAGTACTTCCTCGCTCTGGTGGCACAAGTAATAAAAACACTGAGAAGAACTAGACTAATATCCATGCAGTGATACTGTCTGGATATGCAGGGCTACTTTGACCCAGAGGTCATCAACAGTTAAAACATATTCTGTATTCTGTGCAAAGATTCTTGTCTTGACAATAAATATGAATAGACATTTGAACGTACATTCTACAGGTCCAGTCCTATGCCATTAACATCCTGAACTGACGTTGTTATCGTCCTGATGGTGGTGTTGCGACTTACGAGCAACTGTCTAAAGCAGTGTTTCTCGTCTGCCTGCACTGTTGGCAGAAGACAATCCATAAAATTGCCTACTTTTTCGTTGCCAGGTTGTTGCGGTTTGTCACAACCTAAGGTTGACAGATGTAGTGGAGGATGTGCTCAAGCATTATAGGTGCTGATGTGGGGTAGAATAGTCACTTAAATATTAATGTCAGGTGGTTAACAAAAGATGGCATGCAGAATATTCCGGATAATGATAAAGGAATAAGACTTAAAAAAAAATACCAGGTTGTCATCTGGTAGGTGGGTTTGTTTCACTTCTCATAGAGTTCTTTGGTTCAACGTTCAGTGAAAGGCAAGAAGGTAGATAGATAGATAGATAGATACCTTTATTATCCCAAGGGGGAAATTCAGTTGTCCAGTTGTAGCACAGCAGTATACAGTTATTTACAAAGTTACAGAGAAGTAGGAAAAGATAGATAAGAGTAAAAAACAAGAGCAGTACAGTACCAAAAAAGAGAAGGTGCATCAAAAAAGAGAAGGTGCATCAAAAGGTAAATGATGATTAACTTAACATTTCTTGTTGGCCTGGGCCACAGGGTAGCGGTCCACAGAGTACTGGGCCACAGGGTAGTGGTCTAGGCACTTAGGCTAGTAATCCGGCCAGCCCTGAGTCCCGATCCCGATGGCCTTTGCTGCGCGTCACCCCCCCCATCTATCTCTCCTCATTCCCTGTCAACCTACTGTATACCTATCAACAAAGGCAAAAAAGCCCCCTGAAGATATCTTTAAAAACAAACTAAAACACAAACAAAAAATAATATTAACAAATAAAAAGTTCTCTTTGACGGTAGCTGCTTCAGCCGGTAGTTCTGGGAGTTTGATCAAACGCGCTACGGGTTGTGACTCGTGTAGGTACGATCATTCACTCTCGGCCGTTTGTCTCTTCTGGGTGTAATCGTGACCTTCCCTACAGACCAGAACAGAAGTTGAGGATCTATCACAAGGACGATGGTACCCATGGTGATGGTCTACTTTCCCGTGTAAAACTCACACTGTCGTGGCTGCAGGGAATGGCAGAACGTTGCCTGTGTAGTGTTTCCAAAATTGGTTGTCTAGAATCTCGTATGTCACCATCTCCTAAGCCAGTGCTTCTCAAACGTTGAAATTTGAAGGTCTCTCCTTAACTTTGACAGTAGGGGGTCCATTTGGTTCCATTTGTATGCTGTAAAAGTTAGACTTGTAAGGGTCAATTTAGACCCCACCCCATAAAGGAACCTAGAGTCCTTGAAATCCACTTTGAGAACCACTGTCCAAAGCATTTCAGGGTAGGATCTGGCCAGTCCATTAGGAGGTGTCACTGAGCATGGATCTTCTACGTTGGAGGATACGTCGCCGAGTGGCCTGGAATTCACTATAGCTTCTATTTCGCTCAGGGCCGCCGGTCGTCATGAGTCTCAGTTCCCACCTGATGTCGTGTGGCAGTTCAGACTGCTCTAGATCGTCCTGGATAACCGCCAGCTTGCATAATGTCTTCAGGCTAGGACTTAAATATAATATGCACATTTGGTACATTGCATTGGGCTTACCAAAAGGTCCAAATAGGAAGATACGATCTCCCACCATGCAACAGCTTATGCTGTCTCTGTGACGAGACGGGCCTTTCCCCTTGAGCTCAACCTTCTTCCAGGAGAAGGTCTCTGCATTGAACTTCCACAGATCATTTAAGGCCTTGTCCCACCAGTGGCTAACAAATAATATGTACAGCTCTCCATTGTAGGCAAAGGCTGAAGGATTCCCGCGTCCTTCTAGAATAAACTGTGAAGATGGCATGCTCAGCCAGGAGTCGGTCTCTGTGTCAAAAACTCTGATGTTAATGCAGTCGCTCCCAAACATATAAGAATGCCCCTCATACCCAAATACAAACATCTTTGTCCCAATGATGGTGGCACTTGGTGAATGTAAAGTAGGTGACGGAGTGTCTCCGGTGTTAGTTGCAGACCAGACCATTGTAGTGGTGTCCAACTTGTAGATGTCATAGATGTCCTTAGGACTCTGGAGGTATCTTCCATAGATATACATGACCTTCCCGATGAGACAGGCTGAGTCGTCGTACCTCCCCTCTGGAATAGTCCCAGAAACCCTGGGCTTGGACCATCTGTGGGTGTCAACATCAAATGCAAAAAGCTCGTCGCAGGACCCTCTCCTATTAGATCCTCCCCAGATGTAGATGATATCTTCTACGAGCACAGCTGTGTGGCCATAGCGATAGGATGGAACTTCAAGGGGTCCTTCTCCTCTTCTGTCTGTCACTGGGGGCAACTTCCTCCAGCGTGAAGACACTGTGTTGAAAACATGGACGTCAATCTGATCACTGTCACGCTTCCCTTCAAAGTAGTAGACCTTGTGGTTCACTGCAACAGAGGCATGGCCATATAGTTCTGGTGTTCCATTCAGATGCAGATGTGACCATCTCCACATCTCTCACACTGCGGATCAAGATGGATATTTAAATCTTTCACTGCATGCTACAACGTATTGTTTCAGTAGCGCTAATGTCACACAAAGTTTGACAAATCAGACAACTGATTTGGTTGGCCAATCAAGGAAGCCGATATGAGAAACTTTACAGCTCAGTCAGGTTCTGGAAATCCCTCGTGCAACACAGTAGTTGGTTCGGCAGCGACGACAACAGTCGTTCATGAGAAGCTGCTAAGACTGGATCTTCTGGAGAAATGTTTTGTTTGTTTTGACGATTCATTTTAAAGGCACGGTTGTGACGACATCATTGAGACGATGATGTGTGATGACATCATTATGTAGAATACCCATAGACTGTAAAGAATATGGACAGCGCCACCCATTGGTTTCTACAGACGACAGTTATAAATGTCATTGTTTTCATCAGTTAACACTCAGAAACAAACTTATGCTGCATTCACACTACAGATATATAGTTGAACGTTTTGCTTGCTTGGTCAATGTTATCTCAATGGAAACCAGCTTTAAAGATACAGGACACACACAGAACAAAGCTTTGAAAGCTTTAAAGCTGGTTTCCATTGAGATAACATTGACCAAGCAAGCAAAACGTTCAACTATATATCTGCAGTGTGAATGAGGCATTAGACATTATTCCAGATGTTGATGAGGAAAGTAGAGAAGTGATCATTTTGGCATCATGTACAATTGATCACAGTCTGGAACAGGCATTCCGGCATTCCTTACCAAGGTACTAAAGTACCAACTTCTTAAGGATGCTATTATACAGCTTGGTTACAAATGTGAACTGCTTGCGTTCTGTAATGTCCATAAATCAGTTGGGAGAGGCCTGCAGATTGCAGGGATTCCCATTCCAAGAGCTAAGGTATTGGCAAAATTCTGTTCAGTGTCTGTGTGATAACTGTCTTTAAAGATAACTATAACTATATCATTCACCATTGACGATAAGCGATAAGCCATATTATCATTTATCGTGATAAAAAAACACTCACGGTAATCGTATTGTGGAGATTTAATTTATCGTGATATCTGATATCGTCCTCCGTCATGCACTGGGATCAATTCACCTTTTATTTGCTGAGCTGCATATCCGGTACCACTTAAACCCTCTATAATTGGTATAAGGTACTTGATACAGTCTTTTTTTTACTCTCCATCATGTCTTTGCCAAAAAATAGCGACACGTTGTGAGCAGAGCTTGTGAGTTCTGCTATTTTTTGGCAAATGTTCAGTCTCCGCCCCATGATCATTCTGATTATCACGATAATATCGTAAATTGCGATTTCTCTTGTCACAATCATCGTGATATGACATTTTCATATCGTCCCATTCTTAGTTAGGATATGGACATAAGAGGTTTCTGCCCGACAGTCAGCAAACGATATGAAGTGTCAAATTGATATGAGTGGTTGGAACAACAAAGATAACACAACCAGAGCAAACATTAGGCTACACATTGGAAGTCCTGCATTGTTCCTCACACTGAAGGTAACAGCCTGCCCCTGCATATCAAACAAAGGACACGTTTAAAGTTAAGCAGGCTGTTGTGGGAAGTGTTAATGGTTAATTTTTAAGCGAAGGAGTGTTGTTTCAGCCCTCGGGGAGAAATGCTGCATGGGGTTGAAACAACGGCCACAGTTTAGTATGTGAACTGTCACAACTTGTAATGCTTGTACAGTATATGGGTTACTGGTCCCATATACTGTACCAGATGGCCAAGAATTGGCGCGACTCGCATGTCGCCCTGGGGCTGTTACCATGGTGGCGACAATGTTTAATATCAATGATAGCCGGGGAGCCACTGTGCCAAAATGAGAGAAGACCTGTGATGTCATGACATACTCCAAATTTTTGTTTTTCCTATTAATTTGGTCAGTAAGGTACACAGAATGAGAGGCCTGCTCTGCCGGAAAAAAGTTTCCCATTGACTTCACTATACTGGAAAAAACACACACAAAGAAAATATGCTTTAAGTAGCATGTGAGGGGTCAAACTAGGTGTTCTTCATGATTCTGAATCCATTGCAAGCATTTGTTTTGCATGAAAAACATTCCTTGGGCTAGATTTCAGCCTCTCAAACCTGTGAAAAGTGAAGAGTCATCACTTTTCACCATTATTTTGGTCCGTTTTCTAGCCCAAGGAATGTTTTTCATGCAAAACAAATGCTTGCAATGGATTCAGAATCATCAAGAACCCCTAGTTTGACCCCTCACATGCTACTTGAAGCATATTTATTTTGGTTTGTTTCTTTCCTGTATAGTGAAGTCGATGGAGTGAATATACAAATGGCCATAACCTTTTTTCGCAATGTTTCCGGCAGAGCAGGCCTCTCATTCTGTGTACCTTAATGAACAAATGAATAGAAAAATAAAAAGTATGTCATGACATCACAGGTAAAACCCTATTCTTTGAGCTTTTGGGCCTGTGGCTCCCCGGCTATGATGTCAGCATGCCTACTGTTTCACCTGTTTATGCCAATACTGTACAGTACAGTATATGGCGTTCCGTGATGTCAGTCAGTCATGTCAGTCAGCGACACTGTTTAGTATCAGTGATGTCAGAGACGGCAGACAGACATTGCTTAAATTAATAGTTATTAGATGTTTATTTCCATAATACCGTTTTTGTTTCCTTGAGGACCACTTTGGAAATATAGGCATTTTCTTTGAATGGTAAAAAATATATATATATGATATACATTTATTTATTATTGTCCTTCTTTTTACAAATGGGCTAGTGTAAATAGGTGTACAAGCTCTCAATGCATACTGGTGTGACAGTATGCATTATTATTATTATTAATTATGAGCGTGCAGATAAAGTATGTTTTTGCTATTTTGGAAATAATGGCTTAAATGGTGCTATATCCTTTGAGAAAAATCTAATCAAACCTGCTATGCTTATGCTACCCACAGCCCAATGCCATCCAGTAGTAGCCGGGGACCCAGTCACCAAAATGGGAGGGGACATGTGATTTTCTGCCGTACTTTTTATTTCTGTTTTATCTATTAGTTTGGTCATTAAGGTCCACAGAATGAGAGGCCTGCTCTGCTGGAAACATCGCGAAAAAGAGTTATGGCCATTTGTATATTCACTGTCCCATTGACCAAAACGCCCTGGCTCCACAGTACCTCTCAGACCTCCTCCATGATAAACCTACTCTGTCACGGACTCTGCGGTCTGCAGACTTGGACCTCCTCTCTGTCCCCAGTGCAAAAAAAGCGAACCTTAGGCGACAGAGCCTTCAGTGTGGCAGCCCCCACTCAGTGGAACTCCCTACCACTGGACATTTGTCATGCTCCAACACTGGACTCTTTTAAGGCTGCATTGAAGAGACACCTGTTCACTCAGGCTTATGGCATTTAGTTTTGTTTAGTTGTTTGTATAGTTTTTGTAAAGCGCCTTGGGTTTATGAAAGGTGCTATATAAATGCAAGTTATTATTATTATTATTATTATTATTATTATTATTACCCCCACTAGAAATATTTAAAAAAGGAAAAAAAGACTGCTTTAATTAGCATGTGACGGGTCAAACTGGGGGGTTTTCATGATCCTGAATCTATTGCAAGCATTTGTTTTGCATGGAAAACATTCCTTGGGCTAGATTTCGGCCCCCCAAATACTGTGAAAAGTGATGAGTCATCACCTTTTTTCCACTTTTCACAGTTTTGGGCTGCTGAAAGTTAACCCAAGGAATGTTTTTCATGCAAAACAAATGCTTGAAATGGATTCAGAATCATGGAGAACCCCTAGTTTGACCCCTCACATGCTACTTAAAGCACATGTATTTTATTTTTTAAATATTTCTAGTGGAGTCAATGGGACAGTGAATATCCAAATGGCCATAACTTTTTTTCGCGATGTTTCCGGCAGAGCAGGCCTCATTCTGTGGACCTTAATGACCAAACTAATAGATAAAACAGAAATATAGTAGCATGTAGTGTTTACACACATTTAACACATTTTGGCCATCCTTGTCCTGTTAAAAAAATGAACACATTCCATTCTGTTATTCACACCTTGTTTAAGATGGATGTTGAACCAAACTGTTCTTGTATTTGTTTTACTGAGGTTACAAAACATTTAGGAATAAGGCTAGGTTCAGGCTTAGTTTTAGTGAGGTTAGGTTTAGGAATATAGTTTACTGAGGTTATGTTTAGGAATAAGGTTTGGGTCGAGGCGTTGTGAGCATGTACGTAGTTCGGCTATTTTCACTATTTCTGCCTCTAATATTTGACAATCTGGCCAATGTTGATTTTTTAATTTTAGAAGTATTAAAAAGTCCTTAGATTGTCACTTCGGAAATGTGCAGATACCCTCTATACACTTAAACTTTATGTTGGTTTGTTTACTGTTGAGTGAGAAAATAACGTTGGGTTAACAGTTTGCCAGCCAAAATAGAATGGTGGTTGGTAGATTAGCCGTGAAATTTCTATTATTGTATTGTGATCTGAGACATAATATTATGTTTATAAACATGAGCCCGCCGCCCCTCCTTCTTGGACAGCGCCGTTGTTTTTTCTTTTTTTTCCCCCCCAGTTCATTAGCTCACCGTGATTTTCTCGATCTCCGTTGGGATAGAGTGGTGGTTTTGGCCGAGCATCGATCTCCCCGTGCGTTTCGCGTGCGCGATCCGCGCGCATAACGATCCATGCATATAGTCCAGGAGTGACTGAACAGTCGATGTGTCCACTTTGGATAGCCTAGCACCTAGCACTCCAGCTCTGCTAGTGCTAACGTCCAAACAACAAGTGGGTGGGAGGAAGGAAGGCTGAAGAAGGAAACGCCATGAGAGTCACTTCTGTTCATGTCAGAGCAGCCACGAGCCACCGATGGACGAGCGGTGACTAGGGAAGGTTAGACGATCGCCGATTTTCGGATCAAAATCATTTATTCCGGTTTTAATGACAAAGTCCGGGAAAGTACGGCGCGGCTGAGACTCCTTGCTGGGATGTGCGATATACTACGGTTTTAACATTAAGGGGTCCCCGTGGCTTGGAAAGGGTTAATCATCTGGGGACCCCCCCAAACTAATTTGGGGACCCCCCTGGGGGTCCCGACCCGCAGGTTGAGAACCACTGGTGTAGAGGTAGAAAAGAGTGAACCAAGTAGTACAGTGCCAGCCAACTCAGGTCAGGTTCACTGGGTATTTACAGTAAGTAGGCTATAGTATTATAGTCTTTCACTGTCCTATATTCCAGTGCCGTGCATCTGTTTGGTGCTCTCATCTTTTGCCGTTGAACGTGTTGTATTTTATTTATAGCTGCAGAGCCTGCAATTCCCCTGCCCTCAGATATGGATCAGATTAACTAACTGTAGTTTGCGGTGGAGTTTCTTTGTGCGTGCCACCTGGGCCTTTCCAGCCAAGAATCTCTATTTCGGAGCTTCTCAAACTCTTTCATGTCCCCATGGACCACCAAAATGATATGTATTGATATTATGATATGTATATACAATGTTTGGCTGCGGACACCCAGTACAGGGCAACAGAAGCAAAGTACCCTAATCCTAACCCTTAGTTAAAAATGTTTGCTTAAAGTTGTACCATGTAACTTTTTTTATAAAACAAATCTTAAAATTGTCCTAACTGTTAAATCGCTAAAGTTTTAGAACACCCACTCCGTGAATTTCAGCCTGTAAAGCCTTCTCTATATATGTAAACTGCGATCCTTGCCGTGGACCGGATCTCGCGCCAAAATTGCGTCATCACACTACCGGCCAATCACAGCGAGGGTTATACAACTGCCGGCCAATCACAGCGCATCTTGAAGTGGGGTCGCTATGGCAGCCATATTTGTTGTCGCCCGTTTGTACCATCCCTTCTCTAGGTAATTTCGCCTACCAGGCAGGGTGAAGGAGTCCGTATCTCTGGAATTACTGAACGCACAGGAACAAGGGACCCCTCAAAAGATAGATCTCAGCGAGGTGGAGGCAGACGCGGGGGTCTGAAGGTACGAAAAACGGCCGAAAGACGCGGACGCGACCGCGGTTTGCTATAGGGCTAATGACCACTAGTTGGGCATCTTACACAGTATAGCTTTAAAGGAGTAGTTCACCCCCAAAATGACTTTTTTTCTATTGATTAGTCACGCCATGGAGACTTGAGTTCAATAATATTTTTAGTTTTTTGTCACATTCCTAAGACAAAAATGTGATAACAATAAATTTATCCCCATTCGTTCCGGATGGGGACCCGTTTCGAAACGGGTCCCCATCCGGAAACAATGGGGGTAAATTTACTCAAATCAAAATTTTGTCTTAGGAATGTGACAAAAAACAAAAAATATTATTGAACTGTACTCTCCATGGCATGAGTAATCAATAGAAAAAAAAGTCATGTTGGGGGTGAACTACTCCTTTAAAAAAAAAAAAAAAGATTAGTCCAATTTTCGAGATGTTTCAAAAATAGTGTCATGGGGCAACCCATGCCCTATACTGTAGATCAGTGGTTCCCAAACAAGAGAAATTTGACAGGGACCTAAACTAGTGAAAACAGCAGACTTACAAGCTCGCCACGTTATGAGCTTGTGTAGATCTTCTATTGTCAACACTTCTTGCTTTCTAATTTAATGAATTTCTTTGATTTTATGTATATATTCATGCAATTACTTACAAAACCACTTTTGAGAAGTATTTTGTATTCACGAAAAATGAAATAATGATTAGGGACAAAATGTAGGAAACAAAAGATGTATTTGTTCACTCATGTGTCGCGACCTATAAAAATTGGTCCGTGTCCCACTGTTTGGGAAATGGTGCTAGTATAGACAGTAATGAGGAACTTTGCATGCACACACACTGCACCGCTGCTTCCCGATGCATTCACCAGCAAGCCGCCCCGGGAAGTTGTTTAGTGGTGTGGTGTTGCATGTTTTCCTTCCTCAACAGTAACACACAAGGACCGAAAGAGTTTCAAATGTTTATTGCAGGGGTCTTCAACGTTTTTAGGCCAAGGACCCCTTAGTTGCGCGAGAGATGAAGCAGGGACCCCCACAACCTGTACATAGATACCATATACAGTAGTTTCATCGTTTGACAGCACAATCATCAGTGTATTTTGGATTTTGTGTTTTCAGATATTTAACCAGTTGAACTGTCAATACATAATACACTTGACCCTTTCACTCTGTACTTAGTCTGCTCTTTTCCCCCTCTACACCAAACCTCTGTGCCAAAAATAGCCGATCTACAAGCTCACAACGCCTCGCACAGCTTGTAGATCTGCTATTTTTGGCTAAAGTTCTCAGAATATGGACATTAGGGTTCAAGTGGTTAATATGAAAAAGGAGAAACAAAAGTTTCTATCACACAAAGATCTGGAGGACCCCCTGTACTGTAGTAACTCTGAGGACCCCCTATTGATTGACATTGTGTGGGGAAGTGGAATCAGTACACTACAATACAGTAAGGTACAGTACAATACAGTGCAGTAAGGTACAGCACAGTAAGGTACAGTAAGGTACAGTACAGTACAGTGCAGTAAGGTACAGCACAGTACAGCACAGTACAATACAATAAGGTACAGTACAGTAAGGTACAGTACAGCACAGTAAGGTACAGTACAGTACAGTACACTACAGTAAAGAAGCGGGGGTGGACTCTAGATGTGAGCGGCCCGAAGGGCCGCGAACCTCTAGTTGATTGACATTGTGTGGGGAAGTGGAATCATTTGTGGGGTCACCTGTCTCTCTTCAGTCCTGTTGATTGGAAGGACTGTAGAAGAGGAGGGTGTTGTTGTTTATGTGAATGAATTGGCGCCTTGGAAACATTCTTGGACATGTTTGTAACTTCAGTACTTCGTTATGTAAGTGGGTGAGATAAACTCATGGGCCGCCTCAGTTAGCCTGGTCTGAATGAACAGATAGTTACCAATTAGTTATGGGGGTCATCAATAATTATGTCCGTAGACGGACAAATGGGTCCGTGGCAAGACTTGTCCTTGTCCGTAGGCAAATTCCAGATTTAGTTTTTACATATCATTATAATGTTCTTTTTTTTAAGTTGTTTTATTTTGTATTGGTCACTTGGTGTAGCCTTATTTTTCTATTTGGTTTATTTGACCTGTTTGGGCATTTGATATGTGTATGATGACATCACAATGCAGATTGGCTATTTAAGTGTGGCTGATTAGCCTATTGTTAGACCCTGACGAAAAGGTCGAAGCGCGTTGGTCAACTTGTTGCCTTGCTCAGAAAATAAATCATTTTTTCACTATGTGCCTTGGAGTTCCTTTCTCTGTAAGTCTGCTGTCTACACCTTTGGAATTTAGCAGTACGTCAGTACTTTTTCCACCTCTGACAACAAAGCCGGCATGGCAATGACCTCTGATTTGTAATCGTGTGCTGGTTTGCCTCACCTGCTTAAGACGCATGCTACAGGTGCAGGTAGGGTTAAGAACCTGCTTAAGAAGCATGCTACAGGTGCAGGTAGGGTTAGTTTTGGCTTGAGGCTAGCCGTGAATCGTGATAACTGCCAGGGCCTTAGTTTGTAGAAGGATTTTCCTGTAATAGTTTCCCAAGTTCCTGGTTTGTTTCATTGCTTTAGCTGTCATGTTTATATATTATATTCCTCAGTTCTGTTATTTGGAGCTTTGTTTTATAATTCTATAATTCTTTTGCACTGTTAATTAACTTGCTCTTTGGGAGAATAAAATACAAAAACCTGCATTGGTGGACCTGTCTACTCGTTGGAGCCTCGAACCATCGGCCAGCCTTTTCACAACATTACTATTATGAAATAAATAAATGACACAGTTTTTAGGCATTATTGGCAGCTTTTCCGATACTGTCTGGTATCGGAAACAACTTAACTTTGCCCCCAGAATAGTTGGGACGCTAGGATTCACGCAGTTAAGAGACAGTGGCGTATTATCCTTTACACCAAGGGTCTTCAACAGGGAGTCCGGGACCCCTAGGGGATCCTCAGAGTTACAGGGGGTCCTCCAAATGTTTGTGTGATAGAAACTTTTTTCTCCTTTTTGAACCCTAGTGTCTAAATTTAGCAAAAGAAATTAGCTGAAAATAGCCGATCTACAAGCTCACAACGCCTCGCGCTGCGAGGCGTTGTGAGCTTGTAGATCGGCTATTTTCGGCAAAAAGCTTTGGTGTTGCGGGGAAAAAGAGCAGACTAAGTACATAGTGAAAGGTCAAGTTTATTAAGTATTGACAGTTCGAGTGGTTAAATATCTGAAAACACCAATTGACATGAATCCAAAATACACTGATGATTGTGCTGTCAAACAATGAAACGATATGGAATTCACGAAAAGGTTGTGGGGGTCCCTGCTTCATCTCTCTCTCAACTAAGGGGTCCTTGGCCTGCAAACATTGAAGACCCCTGCTTTACACTGGTTTGTCCTTTGTTTTGTTGCTTTGCGAGGCAACGATCCTCACGCACGCTTTGTTGTCGTGCAGGAAATGTGTCACTACGCGGACACCATAACAGCACACTGAGATGTATGTGCAACAGGATATGCTGTTACAACTTCCAGGTGATTTAAGGATGAAAGAAAGACCTTCCCCGGACGTTTGCATTCTAAGGTCTCAGCGGGAGAGGTTGAAAGTGTCCGTACACAGGATGTCCATATGTCATGGTTTGATGTGTCAATGAGGAGGAGGCCTTAACCCGTTTAGAACGGGTACACAATATAGTGTATCATTATTTTATGCTTTAACTATTGAAAAATAGCAGATATACTGTACAAGCTCTCCGAGTGCTGCGCTGCGAGCTTGTAGATCTGCTATTTTTTGAAAATCGTGAAAATTAGAATTTTGACCCGATTCTATTAGTGTCTTTTGAATTTTTAAAAAACCTATGTTTCTATGTCAGCAATCTGGCCAGCCATCGTCAAAGAAAAGGTCCTTTTCGCTTAACTGGAGCTGGAGTTCTCAAACTTTTTCATGTGAAGGACCCCCAAAATGATATTTATTTGGCCACGGACCCGCATCTCAAAATATGTTGTTCCAGGGACCCCCCAGAAGCAAAATTTGAGTTACAAACGTTCGCTTTAAAAATAGATATATTCAAAGATTTGCACAAATTTTCACGACTTTAAAGAAAATAGCAGATCTACAAGCTTGCAGCGCGGCACTCGGTGCTGCGCTGTGAGCTTGTATATCTGCTATTTTTCAATTGCTAAAGCATTACCCGTCAAGGGAGCCCGTTTCCACAACTGGACGGGGCACTTCAAGCAGTGTTCATTTTGACAGCGAATTTGGATTTAGTTTTAGTCATATAGTCTTTTTGAATAGAATTCCATTTAGATTTTGTCAAAGGCATATATATACAGTATATATATATTTTGTCATCTGAAATAGTGAAATATTTTACTGACTAAATATCATACAATACTTTTAGTGTATTTTTGGCAAGCTTTGATGGCATCGTAAATGGTAAATGGTGCATTTATATAGCGCTTTTATCCAAGGCGCTTTACATAGATTGTGCATTACATTCACCCATACATTCATACACCGGTGGCGCCGCGGAGGAAACCATGCAAGGCACCAACCTGCTCACCGGGAGCAACTAGGGGTTCAGAGTCTTGCTCAAGGACTCTTCGACATTAACTCAGGGAGAGCCCGGATTCGAACTGGGAACCCTTCGTGCTCTAATAACAGTTTCTCTACCCCTGAGCTATGCCGCATCGTAATGCCTGATTTAATCTTGTCTACGGTATGTGCCAAAAATAGCTGATCTACAAGCTCACTGTGCGTGCGTGCGTGCATGTAAATAAACGGATACAGTTGTCTAGACCGGATGGGACTGGTTTAAAATGGAAAGGTAGGGCGGGCACTGGGGTGGTGCAGGGGTAAAGAAGTACCTGCCCAGTGCCAACCACCCTGGAGACTGGCGGTTACAGTCCATCCACCACGGTGCAGGTGCATCCGCTTGGCTTGGCCCAGTGCCTACAGCATGTGAACATATTTGGCCGTGCTTGGTGAAGGGTAGCCGGGTGGGGAGGGAGGTCCATCTTTGTTGTTGAGAGTTTAACGGGACCAGTAGGACAGAGGCAACACTTCCTCCCGATGGGGGCTCCTTTGATTGAAAAGTTAGATCGACCTTAGATCGTGAACGATCCGTGTGCACGCGACGGTACGGGGCAGATCACAAAAGACTGCACGTTGATGCAAGGAAGCGTTCCAAAGCTACCAGCTAACCTCACAGGACAAATAAATATATCTTGTTTATCACGTCATGTGGTAGTCAGTGAGTAAAAAAAAAAGAAGGAGCGTTAACCAGGTTTTCCACAGGTACTGCAGAAAGCCTGGTGAACTGGTTAACTAGTGGTGGTTCTCTGCTGGCTATGACAAGTATAGCCACAGTGCATATTCTGCATAATGTTGTATAACAAGGTTCCCCAACTAGTTTTCCCCAAGGGCCGAATCATGTCTAGGGTACCAAGCCGAGGGCCATAGCAATGCAGGGGGCGGCGGTGGCGTTCCCGCTACTCCAGCGACAGTTCAGATATCGTTGTTGTCGGGTGAAAATCTTTTATGTCCAAAACAGTTCGTTTTGCATTTATCATTTTAAAAATGATTTAAACTAGTGAAGCCGATCTACAGCCGATCTACAAGCACACAACGCCTCGCACCGAGAGGCGTGGTGTGCTTGTAGATCTGATGTTTTCACTACTTTTGTGAGGCGGCCTTGAATGATGAAGCAGGGCTTTACTTTGCAAAAGAACGTACAAATTTGGAGATACGACGATATACTAGTGTTGTTGCTGCTCTTATACCACCATTATTACTGGGGTTGGTGGGGGCCTGACTGTAGCCCGCGGGCCGCCTATTGGGGAACCCTGTCTACTTACTGTAGTTACGCACTGGTGCCAGGCATTGAAGATAGACCTACAAGTTGTAAGTCTATGTTTGATGCATGACACACAACGCACAGTCAAATAAATGGGACATACAGTAATGTCCTGCGTAGGGCTGTCACGATATGACATTTTACATGACGATTAATTGTCATTCAAATAATTGGCGATTAACGATTTAATTGTGTTTTTGTCGTTGATAATTACATTTCTGTTTGGCTTTTAGGCTTTGAAGTTGCATACGGCAGATATGATACATAACCTAAACACACAAATACATTACTGACATATTTGACGACATACTACTTAAAAAAATAACATTGATAGTGGAAATAGCCGATCTACAAGCTCACAACGCGCCGCGATGTGACGCGTTGTGAGCTTGTAGATCTGCTATTTTCACTATTTCTGACATTTTTCAACATTCACGATTATGACGATTATGACAAAATAATTGCGATAATGTCAAATAATCACGATTAGACGATTATGTAATAATTGTGACAGCCCTAGTCCTGCGCCGCCTCCATACATGTACCTCCCAGCATGCTTTGAGAGCCTGTGAACTCTCAATCTGGGAATCCATTCAGTAAAAAAGAAAAAGAAAAACAATGTTTGTTTGTTTCTGCTGTTAGTGGAATCTGTGATTTGTGCACTGTAGACAGTTGTGGAATGTAAATAGTGGTCTTGACAAGAGACAAGAAGTTATGACATTAAGGCTTGTCCTGTTGTCTGGGACAACTAATAAATCATTATGGACAAGTTCATTAAGAATGTACTTGTCTGTTGGACAAGTTGCCCTTGGTTTCACTTTTTTCTGTGTCGCTCCTAGCAGCTTTGTGGCCAAGCCCTGGCCAAAGTGCCCATATTTTATTTTTGGAAGCGGAGTAAAAAGAAACCAAGTTTCATGTTACCTGCCCGAAACATTGGTTTCTTTTTCGCTGCGTCCAAAGTGTGCAGCCAACTTCGATCTTGTCTCTTGAAGACCACTATTCAGATGTTTTCTTGTTATTCATGCACTTTTGGCCTGGTAGAAGCGTTTGTTTCCAAAGTAGTTGCTTAAAGAGATCACTTTAATTATGTGTGCTTTTGCTTTAGTTTGAGGATTTACGAGTTTGTATTAGTTGACTGACACTGTTAGTAATGTTCATATTGTGAAACAAATGAACTATCAACCATTCTGCTATGAATGTTGAGTTGCCGGATTCTGAAGTCAAACCGAAGCGGAGTGTTTTGGCTTTGATGCGGTGTCCAGTATGTCATCATCTCAGAACGAAGTGACCACAGTGGTTGAGTTGGTTATTAAAGTCTTGCGTGTCAGTCGGGGGGATTTCTGGGAGAGCGGAGGGCTCGTTTCAATTGAAACACATCAAACGGCTACAGTGTATTATTTGCTGCCAATTCTGCTGGACAGATGGAAACCACTTTTTGTTTTTCTAAAAATGTTTTTTTTTCTCTCTCTCTCCTCTAATGGTTTGCTTTGTTAGTTTGTAGCGTGTAAAAGACACAGGAAATTGAGGCGGAGAGAGAAACGAGCTGTGAGAAATGATGGGAGTCGGATTCAAACTCAGGTCCTTGCGACTTACAGTACTTACAAGGAGTAAATGGGCCAGCACTGTAGCAGTGGTTCTCATACCTTCCAAGGACAAGGAAAGGACCCCCAAAATCGATATGTATTTGGCCGCGGACCCCCATCTGAAAATGTGTTCTTGCCAACATTCAACATTTTTCAAACATCGTCGATATTTTTCAAATACTTTCAAAAATAGCAGATGTACACGTTTGTGGCTATTTCTTTTTTTTAAAGTGGTCAATGATTGTGACGCTAATGCTATGTTAACCCCACCCCCTAAAGGACCCTTTGAGAACCAATGCACTGTAGGCAAGCCACCAGGCAGCCTGCGATGAATATACCACTGATAAAGGAAATAAAAACATCTAGCTGTCAGTGTGTTTTTATTCAGGCCAATCACACTCGCTCATAGTCATTAAGTTTGAGGAAGTTTGCTGTCCTACTTCTGTGAAACTTTATTGCCAGCCATTTAACAAACGATACACCCCTGTAGGGATGGGACGATATGAACATTTCATTTCAAAGAAATCGCGATTCACGATATTATCGCGATAATCAAAATATCCATTATCCTGGGTCGGAACATTTGCCAAAAAATTGCCGATCTACAAACTCACAACGCATTGTGAGCTTGTAGATCGGCTATTTTTTGGCAAAGGGATTTGGTAGAGAGTGAAAAAAAAGACTGTATCAAGTACGTATATTATAAGTGTTTTACCAATAGAGGATTTAAATACCGGATATGCAGCTGGGCAAATAACATGTGAATTGATCCCAGTGCATGACGGAGGACGATTTCACGATAAATTAAATCTCCACGATACGATTATCGTGAGTGTTTTTATCACGATAAACGATAATATCACTTATCGTCGCATCCCTGCACCCCTGCCTGTTTTATTTCAGTCTATAAGTTTACATTTGCAGTAAAACACCCGGGACAGCGCTCCACATGTCCCACACGTCCTTCTCCCCTCTGGCTCCCAAACTGTGGAACTATGTAACTCCCCATATTGCAGTTAGAACTGCAGACTCACTCCCTATCTTCTGCCGTAATCTGAAGACACTCACCTCTTCAGACTCCACTGTAGCCCGTAGCACTTACTGACCTTGCAGGTTTAAGCAAAGGTTAAAATGTAATTTAGATAGCAAGTATGTTATGTAGAGTCAAGCCATGTTTCCATAAACGTATTCGAATTAGGAAAGCGAATTATCAGAAAAGCGTATTAAGACAAAGCGAATTTAGCCCGTTTCCATTAAACTGGTGAAATGCGATTCTTGGGAGATCCTGCTGGGTCCGTCCGACGTGCTGTAAACACTTCCTGCGGGCTTGCACACAGTGCACAGAGCTGATGGGGCAGATTTTTTCAGACCGAGAGACCGTCACGACGTGAGGGCACTGCTGAGCCGCCCCGCCGCCCAGTTGAGTCCTCCGGGCAGACTGCATCCTGCAGCGTCGCAGATGCGAGCTGCTGTGAGCTTGTACGGCCACTTTTGGCACGCGCAACACGGCGTGATGACGAAGGGTCACTCCGTGTGTAACAACCGGTTTGTTTTGTGGGCTAACGCTATACAATGGACGTTAATTAAGCGACGGGGGAACGAAATGGACCAGAACGTCATATTCTATTCGCATTTATTGTCTGACCCGTTTCCATTCACAAATGCACATTTAGTTTATTCGATAAAACCTCAAAATCCACCTCCTCCAAGCGGATAATTCTTTTTGCGGATAATGAAAGTTTATTCGCATTTTGAAGTGTTTCCATAAAACGATTTTGCGAATAAGCCGTTAATGCGCAAAAAGTGGCTTTATGGAAACGCCACTTCAGACAGATGTCAGGTTCATTTGTAGACCTGGCTTCCTATACTGTAGTTTGCAAAGTCTCAATCTACAGATTTCTTTTTATACTGTCTTCAATGTTTTCAGGCCAAGGACACCTTAGTTGAGAGACAAATGAAGCAGGGACCCGAACAACTTTTTCATAGATTCCATATAGTTGCATTGTTTGGCAGCACAATCATCAGTGTATTTTGGATTCATGTCAATTTGTGTTCTAAAATATTTTACCACTTGAACCATCAATACTTAATTAACTTGACGTTTCACTCGGTACCTAGTCTGCTCTTTTTCCCCTATAGGCCTACACTAAAGCTCTTTGCCGAAAATAGCCGATCTACAAGCTCACAACGCCTTGCAGCGTGAGGCGTTGTGAGCTTGTAGATCTGCTATTTTTGGCTATAGTTCTCAGAATATGGACGCTAGGGTTCAAGATGTTAATACTGTATGAAAAGGGGAAAAAAACGTTTCTATCACTCACTCCTCAAGATTTGGAGGACCCCCTGTAGTAACTCTGGGGTCCCGGACCCCCTGTTGAAGACCCCTGGTTTAGACTGATGATGGTTCTTGGACTACCTATGACCCTGGATTACTATCTCTATACATCTGATGTATTGCCCTGAGTGCGTTTACCTGGATTAAGACCGTCTGCTAAATGCCTAAATTGTAAATTGCTGTATGTGTCTGTTTTTCTCCTTCTAGACCCAGAAGAAGCCCTGGAGATAGAAAACTTCCTCTCATCGACCTCCATCTCTGCTCATCAGCCAGTCTCAAGGCCACTTGACTGGCTCCTCCCACCCTACAGAAACCCCTCCCTCGTTCCCATCAAAAGTCCGTCCAGCGGGGATAAATGAGTGAACCGGCCAGAGAGGACAGGGCTGGGACATGTACCAGAACCCAGACAGGTGAGAGACAGGGGTCATCGACACTGTATGTCTGTACACGGATAAATGTGTCTGTGGCAAAGACTTGGCCTTGCCCGGAGGCATATTTTAGATAACATTTTTCACACCGTTATGATGTTCTTATTTTGATCATAATACAATTACTGAATGTCAGTCAGTCTCGCATATTAGGAGTCCAACTAGTGGTTCTCAAATGTTTTATTTTCAGGGACCCGTAAGGGTTATTCCTTCCATCAACAAGTGGTAGAGGCGAAAACAAATAGGCAATTTTTATGGAGTTGGCTCTGACGGGAGAGGGGAGAGGTCTATTGTCAGTTTACCTTGTTACAGCAGCCGCACAGGAAGAAAACTTCTCAGTCAGTTATATAAAAAAAGAAAAAAAAAATGTAAAAAAAATAATACAATTCAGGCAGACAACTTTTGCATTAATTTAGAATATATATTTATTGAGCATTTACGGAGCAATTACTGAGCATGATATAAGTGTAACGGAGGTGATTCGAAACGTCCCCACCCAGCTTCGAACCCGGGTCTCCCGCGTGAAAGTCCAATATCTTAACCATCACTCCAAAGGGATATCCCTATGGAACGAGAGCAGATACTAGAATTTTGAGGCTTCAGGCTGGGGCTGCGACTCTCTCCGCCACACAAGCATAGCATGATATGAAGCATAGTTTGGCGTCAGGACTCTGTCTCTATTCATTCCCTGTAAGTATAAACATTTTAGATTAGATTTAGATTATATACCAAATAGATTTATATACAAAATAGAATTACAGGGAATGAATTAAGACCCCCATAGGGGATGTAGAAACAGAGCCTACTGGACAGGTGGATGCTGGGGAGGTGGTGGGATTGCAAAACATCAGCAGCAGATAACAACAGCAGCCAGCGAGCGCAGAGCAGAGCAGGGCAGCTGCACAGCCAGGAGAGAAGCCAGAATGAGGCAGTAGGCAGAGAGATTTAAATACCCGCCCTGATCAGGTGAAGAGATCATGTGACTGATCACCTGATCAGGGAGGCGCGCCCCCTGAGTTGACTGCATGAACTAGCTATGCAGGCTGTGCCTCATATTAAATACCGATGGTTCATGGACATCATAACATCAGATTAACATGGTAAGACGGCCAGTCCGAAATTCCCCTTTTAGCTATTTCACCCATAAAGCAGTGGTTCTCAACCTGTGGGTGACAAATTAAGGACTTTTAATACCTTTTTAGTCTACTAACTAAACTAATGTAATGCCAACTCCTACAATTCCAAGTGCTTGTCAGGGTGGGGGGGTCCCCAGTTCAAATATAATTATTTTGAAGGTCGCGGGCCTGAAAAGGTTGAGAACCACTGCCCTAAAGTAAGCCTCTGTCGTGACTTGTCTATCTCAAGGGTCTTCAACAGGGGGTCCAGGACCCCTAGGGGGTCCTCAGAGTTACTACAGGGGGTCCTCCAAATTTGTGTGATAAAAACCTTTTTCTCCTTTTTTTATATTAACCACTTGAACCCAAGTGTCCATATTCTGAGAACTTTATCTAAAAATAGCAGACGCAACGCCTCGCGCTGCGAGGCGTTGTGAGCTTGTAGATCAGCTATTTTTGGCAAAGAGGGGAAAAAAGAGCACACTAAGTACAGAGTGAAAGGTCAAGTGTATTAAGTATTGACAGTTCAAGTGGTTAAATATCTGAAAACACAAATTGACATTAATACACTGGTGATTGTGCTGTGAAACGACAAAACTATATGGAATCTATGAACAGGTTGTGGGGGTCCCTGCTTCATCTCTCTCTCAACTAAGGGGTCCTTGGCCTGAAAACGTCTTCATAATGTGTGGTACTGACCGTCTGTCTCTGTCTCTGTCTCCTCTCGGCATACACACACACACACACACACACACACACACACACAGGATGTCCTGGTTCAGTGGCTTCCTAGTGGCCAGGGTGGACGACCGCGGCAAGACGGCGTGGGGCGAGCGCAATGGCAGCAAGAAGAGCACCAAGCGGCAGGCGGGAGGGGGAGGGGGAGGAGGGGGCCGCTCCTCCTCCTCGCTCTGCAGCCCGCGCTACATGAGCTGCCTGCGCGACTCGGACGACGACGGCCCCGACAGCCCCGCCTCCTCCCGCGGCTCCGCCCCCTTCCACCAGCACCACCACCACCACCACCACAGGGGGATGATGGGGGCGAGCGGCGGCGGCGGCGGCGGGAACTTCGGCGTGCGGAGCTGCGGCTGGCAGGAGGACCACTACGGCAAGGCGGGGGCGTCCTCGTCGTCGTGTTCCGCCGGGGTGGGGGAGGGGGTGGGGCTGAAGTCGGTGGACCTGCAGGGTCTGGAGGACGACCTGAAGGGGAGGAGGGGGGGCTGCAACGGAGGAGGGGGGGACGCGGGCGACGAGGGTCCTGGCGGAGGAGGGGTGACGGCCGCCGACTGCTGGCTCAGGGTGGTGCAGGTCAGTGGTGGAAAAAAAGTACTCACATTTCTTTTACTTAAACGGCCGCTGACATTTTAAAATATTTTTTATTTTATTTTATTTGCTAATATTGTTATGATGTCAACAAAGGGGTTCTACAGCGCACCTCGGCCTACACGGCCAGTCTGGGGCATCACAGGAGCAGGGACAGATGTATGCAGAAGAGAGAGACACTGGAGCAGCTCAGAGAGTTCTAACCTTTTATTAAGGTGCCAGTATAGAAAAAATGTAGTAACGTTTCGATGCTAGTGCATCTTCACAGAGTCATGACTCTGATGAAGATGAAGATGCACTAGCATCGAAACGTTGGCCAAGTTTTCTATATTGGCACCTTAATAAAAGGTTAGAACTGTCTGAGCTGCTCCAGTGTCTCTCTCTTCTGCATTGTTATGATGTCATTGTGGGAAGGCAATAAGACAATCAAATTAATTTACTGTACTTACTGTACTAATGGTCATCATGCGATGGGGGCAGAGTTTCGCGTGGATTTCATTACACAGAAAGCTGAGTGGAAAGTGATTTATTTTGTCACAATACTCGTGATATGACGATGTTCACATCGTCCCATCCCTAAAAACGTGCTTATTCTTTACACCCGTAGGTGTTCCAGTCCAAGAAGTTCGAGTCACGCAAGCTGGAGCGCCTGTACCAGCGCTACTTCTTCCGCCTCAACCAGAGCTCCCTGACCATGCTGATGGGCGTGCTGGTGATCGTGTGCGGCGTCATGCTGGCCTTCCACTGCGTGCACGCCGCGCCGGGCCGCCAGGTGCACGTGGCCTACAGCGGGGCGCTCAGCGTGGCCATGGCGCTCTTCATGGCGCTCATGGTGGTGTGCAACCGCAACGGCTTCCACCAGGACTACATGTGGATGGTCAGCTACCTGGTGATCGGCGTGCTGGTGTCCGTGCAGGTCAGTCAGTGGCGGTGGGGGGAACATAGCTAGGGCTGTCACCAGTGGTGGAAAAAGTACTACATTTGTAAAAGTATGAAAGTGAGAGAAAACCAGGTGCTCATCCGAGAATAAGAATAGTAAAAACAAGTCTAATGGTGCTCTTGGATCGAAGGGATCAAGTCATCAAAAAGAACAAAGTGATCCAGGCACTCAAAAGTTTAAAAAGGGAGGAACAAGACTTTATTTCATTATGTTAAAAAGCCGACATGACCAGGTTCTGGTTGAAACATGTCAGCTTTTTAACATAATGAAATTCTTGTTCCTCCCTTTTTAAACTTTTGAGTGCCTGGATCACTTTGTTCTTTTTGAAAAGTATGAAAGTGTTGGCATCAAAATGCAACACTTTCAAGTACCATTGGCTATTTTCAAACAGCCTCGGTATAAAATAGGACTAAAGTGGTTTATGTATGTTTTATAATATCATAATTTACATCTGCAAAGTAACTAGTAACTACATTTTTCAAATAAATGTAGTGGAGTAAAAGTACAATATTTGAATCCAAGATGATGTGGAGTAGAAGTAAAAGTACTGGAAATCGTATATAATCAAGTAAAGTACAAATACCTCAAAAGTGTACTTAAAGGGGAAGACCACCCATTTTCAATATTGAACTATGTTAGTACAACATGTTGACATCACACCGTTGTACTTTACAATACAAAACCCAAAATCAATCTTCCAGTTCTAGGCAACACAGAAGAGGGGGGACTTTTTTTTCTATTTCCACACAACTCCTCTAAGGTATATAATTAATGACATAGTTCAATATTGAAAATGGGTGGTCTTCCCCTTTAAGTAAATGTACTTAGTTACTTTACACCACTGTTCACACAGGTGCTGGGCGTGCTGATGGTGCGTCCGCGCAGCGCCTCGGAGGGCATCTGGTGGTCGGTGTTCTTCATCTACATCATCTACACGCTGCTGCCCGTGCGCATGCGCGCCGCCGTGCTCAGCGGCCTGCTGCTGTCCATCATCCACGTGGTCATCACCTGGCACATCAACCAGGAGGACAAGTTCCTCTGGAAGCAGGTAGGAGAAAAACACCACCGCCACACCGCTGGCTCATAACCGGGGGTTCTGGAACCCTCTCGAGCAGGGTTTCCCAAAGTGGGACCCTAGAGGGTGCCGTGATGCCATTCCAGGGGTAGCCTGGCACGGCCATCCCGAGCTACGTCATCACCAATGTGCTTCCTTTCCGGTCTGGTGTCCCTCCCAGTCTCATTATGAGAAATTATTTTCTAATTTCCAATCAAATGGCTGCATTTGGAGCAAACCGCCTCACACCGCTCCTGATTGGTCGAGCTACTGCTGCACCTCTCACATTTTGAAAACAAACATGACAGCCACCATGTCCGAAGCTAGTTCACAAATCGCAAATAAAAACTGCATTGAAGTGAGTAACTACATCATCGTAATGAGTTGTCTATGGCCGGGTTCCAGACTCTCCCCTCGGGAGGGGCTGGCTGTTGTTGCGAGGCTAGTCCAGGGGTGCCGCGGAGACAGTCTGGGCACCAATTTGGTAAACATTGTTTTCTTTTTGCCTCTGTGTGTGTTTTTTACTAGAAACAACACTATATGTTTAGGGCAGTGGTGCTGATAGATTCTGCTGAATCTATCAGCACCACTACGAAAACTACAAAAACCTTCACAAGAACAGAATGGGATAAAACGCACATTTGACTAAAACAGGATAGAAGCTTAATGTCTGACGACGGGAACATTATTTGAAAGCTCCTTCCAATGTGTTTGCTTCCAGATGGGACGCAGGCCCATGGCGCGTCCAGCACGGCTCTGCTCTGCTCTGTCTCATCATGTTTTATGGCAGGCTTTCCAACAGACGTGTTTATAATATATTGCATGACTTCGCAGAGAGTGGACCGCGTGCTTCACTCCGAGAAGAAGCTGCAATCGGCGGGCCGATTGTCTCTCCTCTGCGCAGCCTATATTAGGGTTTCAGGGAGGGACTCCTGCAGGTCTTCTTTAAAGCGCCGACCGCACGCATTCAGTCGCATCGTTTCACAATTTGCTCTACATATCCTTGCTGTCAGGCAGAAAACTCCTTATTTGTCCATATTTGTGTAGGTTTTTTTTCTCGTAAATCGACGCCCAACTTGATCGCACCGCGGCGTCTCACAGAGTCATCAGAAGTAGCAGATCCACAAGCTTGTAGATCTGCTACGTTTGCTATGTTTTAATTTGAATCCTGGGGACATTTATAAGGAGGTTTCTACCTGACAAAGATAATATTCAAAGTGAGATCACAAAAACAGCCTGTTTTTTTTTTTCTGTTTTTTTTTTACTTTAGTCAGGGACTAATATTATATCATAAAAAAAAAACTGTGAATAAATTTGTTACCAAACAATTTCTTCACCAATGTGTTCGTAAAGGTGTTTAGTAACATATCCCATATCCCATATTATTTCAACAAAGATTGAAATTCAAAATCCCTAGGAGAATCTTTGACAGCTAGGGTAATTCTGGGTTTTTGTGCAAAACAAATGCTTGCAATGGATTCTGAATAATTAAGAACACCTAGTTAGACCCCTCACATCCCACTTAAAGCAAATGACTCCCAGATTCTTTGGGAGTAATTTTCTCCCTTATAGTATAGTGTATATAGTAAGTGAATGAGACCCAGAATTACCCTAGCTGTCAAAGATTCTCCTAAGGATTTTGAATTTCAATCTTTGTTAGATATGTTACTTACTTAACACATTGGTGAAGACATTCCCAGCTTTGACAGGTATTCTGATAATATTCCCTGACTATATAGACACAGACAGACATACAGACATACAGACAGACAGACAGACAGACAGACAGACAGGCAGTGCAGCATGTGGTAGGTCTGCTCAGAGAGGCGGTGGTACAGTAACAGTATATCACAGTGTATGATGTGTGAGTCCATTGTGTCTTGGGACATCGTGCGTGTGTGTGTGTGTGTGTGTGTGTGTGTGTGTGTGTGTGTGTGTGTGTGTGTGTGTGTGTGTGTGTGTGTGTGTGTGTGTGTGTGTGTGTGTGTGTGTGTGTGTGTGTGTGTGTGTGTGTGTGTGTGTGTGTGTGTGTTTGCCAGCGTAGAGGCAGCAGCGCTCGGCTCACGCGGGCAGCGTGCGTTCTGTATGTATGGGGGCTGTTTGGGCTCTGTGCCAAGGCCCAGCGTCCGGTATGGTTCTGTATGGGGGCTGTTTGTACTCCATGCCAAATAGGGGTGGGCGATATGGTGATAAATATCATTGAGACAATACAATGTCTTTTTCAGAGATATCGTATATATCGCGATACAATGAGGGAGCCTCATACAAAAAAATCCTGTTGAATTGTTAATACAGCAGATTCATTGCAGAATTTAATTTAAACCTGCATTTTGGTCTAAATCAGTAGTTCTCAAACTTTAAAATGTCAAGGTCTCCCCTTAACTCTGACAGTATACAAATGAAACCAAATGGACTTGGTTCCATTTGTATACTGTCAGAGTTACATACTTGTAAGGGTCAATTTAGACCTCCCAAAAGGAACCCAGAGAGTCCCTGGACCCCACTTTGAGGACCACTGGTCTATATTTTAGTTTTTGTTACCTTGTAGGTGGTTGTACTGTTAAGTAACTTGAAAAATAACCATAAAAAACAACATGGAAAAGAACTGTCATAAAATTATGTATCGTGATACAGCTTGGAAAAATATCACAACGTTGTATTTTTCCATATCGCCCACCCCTAATGCCAAGGCCCAAGTTCCAGTATGGTTCTGTATGGGGGCTCCATGAGGTCTATAAGGTCCATGGGGCTGGCTTGTGTCGTGTGGGCTGAGACGACCGCCGGACAGACAGACAAGCAGACGGACGGCTGTCTGCCTGTCCGTGCGTGTGACGTGTCTCTGTGAGTGAATGAATGAATGAATGAATGAATGAATGAATGAAAGATTTTATTTTCGTGTCTGGCTGCCTTTCACAGCCCATCCCTTACGGATTATTTAGACACAATTTAAATAACAGTTGTTTTCCAGTGCCAACATGCTGACACAAAAATGAATACATAAACAAAAGTAATACTGCTTACTGTATACTTCTGATCAAAAGTACATCAATAGTACGATATTCTGAACGAGAGTGGAGGAGAGAGAGAGAGAGAGAGAGAGAGAGAGAGAGAGAGAGAGAGAGAGAGAGAGAGAGAGAGAGAGAGAGAGAGAGAGAGAGAGAGAGAGAGAGAGAGAGAGAGAGAGAGAGAGAGAGAGAGAGAGACACAAAGATAGAATGAGCAAGAAAAAAGAAACGAGACAAGAAGCAGACTTGAGTGATTGGTATGATCAATCACAGTGCCACTGTCTATGTGTAAGTTGCATGTCTTCTTCTATTCCAGGCTTTATGCATGAAATTGGAAATTGCGAATGTATGGTTATCAAATAAATATTTAACTAAATCACTGTCCAGGGACATACCTACATGTACTTTATCAAAGAGTGTTTTTCTTAAGTCATAATAGAAAGGGCAGTACAATAAAAAGTGGGTTTCATCCTCCACTTCACCAAGTTCACAATATCCACAAAGTCTTTGGTCTACTTCTGTTCCTGTCCCGTTTCAATGTATAGTGGCAATATTCCAGAAGGAAACTGTGCACACAGAGATGTGTGTATGTGCGTTTGTGTCTGTGTGACACCTTTCCCACCGGGGTTGCGGAGGATTAGGAAAGTCCGACGTCTCATTACTCCGACTTCGTGGCTACGCGTGCGGTTAGGGTTAGAATGGGGAGAGTCGGACGAACGCAATGTCGTCGGAACAACGCTACGCAACCCCGGGGTTTGAACCGCTTCCGTTCTTTTTCCCCCCGCCTAATTCTGAACCAGTTCAGAATGTGTTTCCACTGAAAATGAATTACAGTTCAGAAGCCGCAGTTGGTTTGGAACTGGAACCAACAAAATACAAAAGGGTCTCCCCAGCAAAATGTGACAATACAGCGTCACAATCATTGAAATCCCTTTATCTACATTTTATTTATTGGCAGAAAATAGCAGATATACAAGCTGTAATTTGTTTGAAACATTTATATATCGGTACTGTATACGTATATACTGTATCAAATATCGGCTATATATTAACACAAAGCTTCTCTTCTGGGTGGTCCCTGGCACAAAACATTTTCAGATGGGAGGGTCAGCGGACAAATATCGGGGGGTCCTTGGAACCCCAGTTCCAGTTTGACAACTAACTGATTTAGCTCTCTTCAAAATGGGGATTGGCATCGGACCCAAAAAATCTGACATCGGTCGGGCGAGGGCTCAAGTAGCATGTGCGCGCGTGTGTGTATGTGACAGACCGGAGAATACCATGATGATATAAAGCAGTGTGTCACTCTGTGCTCCCTCAACAAGGGACACTTTGTCCTTTTCTCCCAGGGTGGGGTGACAACGAGGGTGGGGAGGGGAGGGGGGGGAAGGACAGACAGTATGGTGGCTTGTTGTTTGCATTCTGTAACGGTTTCCCTCAAACGGTTGCATAACTATTAATGGGTTTCCTATTGAGGACCGTTATATAGGTGAGGAGGGAATAAATTAGGGGGGAAATCGCCATTACGATGAAAACAATGGCGGCGGGGGCTATAGGGACTGGGGAGGAATGTTTTCACTACTTGACGGACAATCGCGTACGCCGGGACAATCAGCTGTCCGCTAATTGTCTGGTCCTCTCTCTCCTTCTCTCTCGCCTCTTGACTGTGGGAAAAAATGATTACTTCTCAAGTGTACGGAGAGAGTGGGGTGGTGGGGTCCGGCCGGGGACCCTGGAGGGGTCCTTGAGGAGGGAGGTACTTTAGCTATTGAAAAATTGCAGATATAAAAGCTCATGAGCTTGTAGATCTGCTATTTTTGAAAAGTAGTGAACATTTTGAACGTCAAAAATGTACATCTAACATGTCGACGTCGTATTCAAAGCAAACCTTTGTAACTCAAATATTTGCTACTGAGGGTCCCCTGGAAGGACATATTTTGTCTGCGGCCAAATCCATATCATTTTGGGGGTCCTTGACGTGAAAAAGTTTGAGAACCACTGATGTTAGAAACACGAGGGTCAATATATTCAAAGACTTGCACAAATTGTCATGATTTAAAAAGAAAATTGCAGATGAGCTTGTGTCGTTGGCTATTCAAAAACAGCAGATGCAATTCAAAGGAGCTTCATGTACAAAATGCACAAGCTCACTGTGGGCTTGTAGATCTGCTATTTTAGAAAATCTGGAAAGTGTTTTGAATATTTAACCCTAACCCATTTAAAAAATAAATCTGCATCAACATATCTTTTTTTCCCACACTAGTCCAGTTCTATACCGTCGTTCAGTTCCATTAGCTTGTAAATCACACATTTATGGCAATATTCACAGTCAGAAGGAGGGGAAAGAACTTAAGTAAACATACCGTAACATAACATAACTTCACGTCACGTTGACCACTTAAAGGCCTAGTACTGTGTGTAACTTTGCCCTTTGTTTACATAATATACACATATACATTTTGCTTACCCATCATTTCCCTCTGCACCAGCAGACCCCATTCCATAAATGTCTTCTAAATCCTTCTTCTAAATCACTGGTTCTCAAACCTTTTCATGTTAAGGACCCCCGAAATTACAAGTATTTGGCCGCGGACCCCCATCTCAATATATGTTGTTCCAGGGACCCCCCCCCCCCCCCCCCAGAAGCAAATATTTGCGTTACAAATGTTCGCTTTTAAAAAGATATATTCAAAGAGCAGGTCTAGAAGCCGTAGCGCAGCGTGAACTTGTATATATCTGCTATGTTTCAATAGCTAAGGTATTAGATAATTCTAGGCCTAAATGGGTTAAAGCCCTACTTGGTCACAGTACAGTGTCACACCAAAAGTAGCAGATGTGCAAGCTCGAAATGCAACACGGAGAGCTCTGCACTGCAGATCCACAAGCTTGTAGATCTGCTACTTAAAGGAGGACTTCACCACTTTTCAACCTGTCTTCATATAATAGGTCCTCACTAATGTTCATAATAAAATAGCACAATTTTTTTCTACTCAGTCTGGGTCTCATAGGAGAGCTGTCAAATCCTTCCACCGGTGACATCATCGTTTGACAGATTTTTTTAAAACAATATTTTTGAATAAACAAATATTTCAAATTTTATTATCACGACAACAATGGCTTCCACTTTAACATTGCAACTTTTCAGGAATAGAAAGCCTGCAGTTTCTATTAGCTTGCATTTCCCATTGATGATGTCACCGGTGGAAGGATTTTACCCACCCACAGCTCTCCTACGAGAACCAAACTGAGTAGAAAAAAATTGTGATATTTTATCATGAACATTAGTGAGGACTATTATATGAAGATAGGTTGAAAAGTGGTGAAGTCCTCCTTTAAGCAGTTTTTTTTTTGGGGGGGGGGGGGGGGGGGGGGGGGTTTGAATCCTGAAATGTACAGTAGGCTTCAGTTTTGGACATGATGTTTCCACCGCAACAGCGACGATTATGTACTGCGGTTGCCCTGCAACATTATATCTACATCATATCTACATCATATCTACATCAAATCTACATCATATCTACATCATATCTACATCATATCTACATCATAACTACATCATATCTACATCATATCTACATCATATCTACATCATATCTACATCTACATGATAAACCACGGTGCAATCCATTACAGACTGTACGTACAGTATGTGGTTCTGTTTGCCATTGTTACGTGGAAGACCTGTCATGAGACGAGATGAGGGCACAGCCCACCGGCTGTATAACGTCCCCTCTGTGCCATCATCAATCACCTCTTCACGCCAGCGTGCACCGCTAGTTTCCCTCTTTCTCCAATAACTCATTAACCCAACGGACCGCGCAGCGCTTGGGTTCGGTCTCGGTGGTTCGCAGATAACCATGCGTTATAGTGTGGTTATAGTGCTGTGATTTAGTGTGACGTTTATTATTATACTTTATTATTATGTCTTCAAGAACGAGAAGTTGAAGGGTAAAGTTATAGGTGTGGAAAACAACAAAGTCCTATCCATTTTGGTTCAGTGTTCAATTCATCAACACAGCGTAAAAATGTACACTCAAATCATTTGAGTGTACATTTTAGTCAAAGACATGACATTTGAGTCAAATGTCATGTCATCAACAATTACATACACAGAAAAGGGAAAAAAATAACGTCAGCAGTGAATCACACCTCCTTTCAATGGGAATTTACATTTACCTCCACTTGTGGTGGAGGATTTTTCAGTGTCACACATCCTTTTAATTCAGTGGTTCTCAACCTTTTCAGGCCGCGACCCCCAAAATAATCTATATTTTAACTGGTGACCTCCACACCCTGACAAGCACTAAGAGTTGAGGCATAACATTTTGTATAACATGGTTCTATTGTGAAAATAGCAGATATAGATATATATGGGCTATTTTCAAAATTTCTGGCTATTTGACAATTTGGCCAATGTTTAATTTGTTGTTTTAGAGGTATTAAAAAGTCATAAATTGTCACTTAAGAAATGTGCAGATACACTCTATACACTTAAACCTTATGTTGGTTTGTTTACTATTGAGTGAGAAAACAATGTTGCACATTAACTTAATATTCTGGGGACCCCCTAAAATAATTTGGGGACCCCTCTGGGGGTCCCGACCACAGGTTGAGAACCACTGTTTTAATGGATGGTGTCAGGGCATTACACATTTTGCAGCAGTAGAACGAGAATTTTCCCATGTTTATTCTAAATTTTAAATCTAGATCATGGTCGCCCCCTCCCTCTAGTGTTGTGATCAGATGCTGCTGTTATGTAACAGTCGTGACAGGGCCTAATCATCATGGCAGGGATGACTCCTCCGCTCTGTTCTGTTACCAAACCCCTGACCTGCAGACGATCGTCAGAACGGGTGAATTTATAAAAGCACCCCAGATGGCATCATGTGATCTCAGGGCAGCGAGCACAATTAGGTTAGTGATGGACTAAATGAAGAGACGGGAGCCATCAGCATGGCAGAAAGGCTTTGTCGAGACACAGACTGGTGATGTCACCGGGGCGTCACACCAAATTCTGGGCCCTGGGTACAAGGATTCACTGCGGGCCCCCCATGAATGTTAACTATTGAAAAATAGCAGATATACAAGCTCACAGCGCGGCACCGAGTGCCGCGCTGCGAGCTTGTAGATCTGCTATTTTTGAAAAATCGTGAAAATATGTGCAAGAAACCTATGTCAAGGACCCCCCAAGATGATATGTATTTGGCCACGGACCCCGATCTCAAAATATTTCCAGAAGCAAAATTTGAGTTCGAAATGTTCGCTTAAAAAAGACATATTCAAAGATTATCACACATTTTCACAAACTTTTCAAAAATAGCAGATCTACAAGCTCGCAGCGCGGCACTCGGTGCCGCGCTGTGAGCTTGTATATCTGCTATTTTTCAATAGATAAAGTTACTAGGGCCCCCTCCACCTTGGGCCCTAGTAACTCAGTCCCACGTTCCTACCCCTTGTGACGCCCCTGGATGTCACCCTGCTACAGCCTGATGAAGTCATCGAGCTACATGTACTGTATGAGAGAAACTTCATTATTAGCGGAGCATTGGAACTCTGCTGATTACCCCCTCTTCACGCAGGAGTTCACCGTCAGGGCAACATTAACTCACAACTATAGGGATGGGACCATATGAACGTTTCATATCACGATTATTGTGACCAAAGAAATCGCGACTTACGATATTATCGCGATAATCAAAATATCCCCAACATCCATTATCTCGGGTGGAACATTTGCCAAAATCATAGCCGATCTACAAGTGAGCTTGTAGATCGGCTATTTTTTGGCAAAGACATTTGGTAGAGAGTGAAAAAAAGACTTGAAAAAAAAAAAAAAAAAGACGTGAATTGATTCCAGTGCATGACGGAGAACGATAAATCAAATCTCCATGCTACGATTATTATGAGTGTTTTTTATCACGATAAACAATAATATCGCTTATCGTCCCATCCCTACTCTCAACACGTCGCTGTGAGCTTGTAGATCGGGCTATTTTCGGCACACGTAGCTAAGTATGAATGAGGCATCATTTAGGACACCATCGTGGCCAACGTAAATCAGCCAAATCAAGATTTAGGACTAAAATCGTATAATATTTAGTCAACTAAAACTAGAGGTGCTGTGGTGTGGTCCCACATCATTGCATTTGTAACTAATGCATTGCTCTGGTGCACTTTAAGAACCAAATGAAGAAGATAGATTTATGCATAACGTCAAGGGGTTCTCAGGACATAATTTAACATCTTGAAAAGTGTATAGTTTCCTGCTATTATTTGCACTTAATGACACATTTTCCAGACTATGGGTTTTCTTACTAAACATCATCTAGTAATTCATCAATGAAAAGCACCAGACAGCTCTCTTGTAATGTTAAAGTGAATGGGCTCCTCATAATATGGGTATAATACAGTTATTTCATTGCATTGTCTTGACTCTTGACTCGAGTGGACTCGGGTCCCGAGTCAAGAACATTTCTTGTCCTAACTTGAGATGAGTCATTGACTTGAGTTCTACAACACTATTGTGCTGTTCTGTTGGCAGGAGATGGTCTGTCGATATTCACAGCATTTACAGCTGCACAACATGATACACAGGACGATGTTTGGGAATGTTTGTTCTGTTCCTGCTTCTACACTGCTGTTCTTTGTGAGGAGGGCTGGGCTCCTCCGGGGTGTTCAACTGTAACAGGATGCTGCAGATGTTCTATCAGTCTATAATTGCTAGTGCCGTCTCTTCTCTGTGGTTTGCCCGCTGTGCCCATGGGGTGTGGGGGGGGGGGGGGTACAGGGTGTTCTACTAGTCTACACACAATGTCCAGCTGGGTCAAAAGTATAGCTCTGGTCCACTCTGTAAAATACACAACTTTTTGGCAGAAATAAAATGCATCCACCTCGACCACCGCAGTTGAGTATTGTTATTTCTGGTTTGTGTCTTCCAAAAATATTTTATTTTAAAGAGTGGGTGGGGGGGTGCTGAGAGGTTTCCCACCACGGAGAATAGACTTTCAACAAGGCAAAACTGCCTTTGGTTAGGTGAGTAGCGCAGTAGTTTGGTTTATTTTTTACTGAAGAAGAGCCCTCGTAGGGCAGTGGAATCCCTGGTCCTGTATCTGAGCCGGCTTACTGGCAGAGCGTTATGGCCCTATCATAGTGTAGTCCATGGTGATGGGTTATCACTGTAGGGTAGTCTTTTAAAGTCAGAAGACTACAACATTACGTCATTCGCCGTAAGACCTGGACATCTCTCCTCTGTTTTTACTTTCAGACATCTCCCCATCACCCCTTTCACTGATTGGTCGATCTAGACCAGGGGTCAGCAACCTTTTTGAAATGAAGTGCCATGTTTTTATTTTCTAGAGTGTCTGTGTGCCATGTCAACATGAATTTTAATGAAAAATATTTTGACATATTTTGATTGGCAGGACATAACGGTCATTAGACCCAGAGCTCCCAGTCAGAGTTCAGAGTTTTAATGAATGTAGAATGTTGTGCAAGATGTCATTTGCTATAAATTAGCTAACTTCATTTAATTGACCACGTTTTAAAAACAAATTACCGGTATCTCCCCGACGCCCTCCCCAGTCAGAGTTCAGAGTTTTAATGAATGTAACATTTTGTGCAAGATGTAATTTGCTATAAATTAGCTAACTTCATTTAACTCATGGGATGCCCACGAGGTGTCTACACGCCAATCTCTTTGATGTCTCTGGAGGCCCACGACGCGTTGACGTGTTTACTGTATTTACAGTATTAACTTTAAATCTCACCGTTAGGTTGGGGCTGCGCCTGGATGTAGCCCATTAGCCGCTAGTCGCTTCGAGTCGACGCTGAGAGCATTGCGCGGCCGTTTTTCTCCGTATACTCCAATGCATTTCCCCATCTTTAACGCCCTTTATGGGGCAATTCAGGGGCACCCGATGTGTTAATTGACCCCGGTTAAAATAAATAAATTATTTTTTGGAGCTGTGTGAAGCACAGGCTCCCTATACGTGGCCGTGTGGGTCTGTGTGTCTGTGTGTGTGTCTGTCTGTGTGTATGTAGCCTGAACTTCCTAAACTTCGGCACGCCACTAGTCCCACAGTTTTGCAACCACACACTCGCGCCATATGTCAAATCGACCGGCTTACTCGGGAATCGTGGGCTATTACTTTTCTAAGAGAAAGGTTCTATAGTTTAATTGATATTAATTTATTAGTGAATTAATTTTCCCCATTGACTTATAATGGGAATTGCAAAAACTCACATTCAATTATTTGTCTCTCGCAAACCATAGGGGCTAGAGTTTCAAGACTTGGAGAGGAGGTTCATAATGATTTCAAGGATTAAATAAAAAATAATTGTGTCATTTGGCCGCATGGTGGCGCCATAACACCCCACTTTACGTTTTGGCCTGTAACTCTTGAACCGTAGGTCGGACAATTAAAAATATTTTTTCCCTGGATTCCTTGGGTCATGACGCATCTCCCCATATAGGCCACGCCCATTTGCGCCATGATAGATTTTCCGCCATCTTGAATTTTCTCCAAAACACACTTTTTGCTCCTTTTCCTACATATTTTCTTCAAATGTCACAAAAATCGGTACACATGATCCACACACACACACACACACACACACACACACACACACACACACACACACACACACACACACACACACACACACAGCTCCACTTCACACGGGTGTGATTTTTAAATAAAAATCCTCTCTCTCACACTTCTGCCAGTGTGCCAGTGATCACACTTCCCTGTGCCAATGTTGGCACCCGTGCCTAAGGTTGCCTACCCCTGATCTAGACCAATCAGTGTGCCCCCTGGTTTTAGAGGCACAGAGGCACGGTGATAGGACTTCACCGTGAGTCCGTGACTGACTATAATGGCCATCACATTTTTAGGTGATAGCTTATCACCTAAACGTTGAGGTGATAGCTCTTCACCTCATACTCTGATAAGGGCTTTAGAGAGACCTTGCTAACGGTCTGGACCAGAGCTAGTCCACTAGTCAACACACAATTTAACATCTTGAACAATGTTGTTTTTGATTTAGTTTTAGTCATAGTCTTTTGAATAAAATGTCATTTAGTTTTAGTCATAATTTAGTCACCTGAAAAGTTTTAGTTTTAGTCAAATTTTAGTTGACTAAATATCATACGTTTTAGGCGACTAAATCTACAGTTGATTTAATCAACTGAAATGTATTTTGGCAGGCCTTGATAGCATCGTAATGACTGATTTTACACTTGGTTGCATGCTGAAAATAGCCGATCTACAAGCTCACAACGCGTCGCAGCGCGATGCGTTGTGAGCTTGTAGATCTTGTAGATCTGCTATTTTCAGCAAGCAACACCAGAGAGCAACCAAACATAAAATGACTCTCTTCTCCGTAAAACGTTAGGGAGGGACTAGCCCTCCCTAAAGTTTTAGTCTAGTTTTTATTTTGTTGACAAAATTGTCAATCTATACTATAATTTTGCGAATGTCTGAGTGAGTGTCTGTCTGTCTGTCTGAAACAGCGTTTCTCCTCAGTGGCTGGAGCAATTGATCTGAAATCGCATCACCATTACACACCTGACATAACTGTGAAGCCCGTTTGTCACTTTCACAAATCGTATGCTGTATATTTTCATTTTTATGGTGTATCTACTATCTATTCTGCATCTAGCATGAGGCACATCTATTCTGCATCTAGCTTGAGGCAAAATGTTTAACCAGCTCTGTGTGTGTGTGTGTGCAGGCAGGCGGGTGTGTGTGCAGGCGGGTGGGCGGGCGGGCTGGGGGGGGGGGGGTGGGGGAACAGTATCTCTGTAGCCATTCACGAAACAGGTTTCTTACATTGATGCTCCTACATATTATCATGCAAGCACCAGTTAAAGTTACTTTCCATCCCTCATCTAACATATAATTCACCAAATGTCTGAGTGAGTGTCTGAGTGAGTGTCTGAAACAGCGTTTCTCCTCAGTGGCTGGAGCAATTGATCTGAAATCGCATCACCATTAGCATATGAACACACCTGACATAACTGTGAAGCCCGTTTGTCACTTTCACAAATTGGCCTCATGGTGGCGCTATAACAGTCCACTTTACGTTTCGGCCTGTAACTCTTGAACCGTAGGTCGGAACATTAAAATTCTTTTTTCCCTGGATTCCTTGGGTCAATACGCATCTCCCGATATAGGCCCCGCCCATTTGCGTCAGGATAGATTTTCCGCCATTTTGAATTTTCTCCAAAACACACTTTTTGCTCCTTTTCCTACATATTTTCTTCAAATGTCACGAAAATGGGTACACATGATCTCTGAACCCATGCAATGAACATAGTCAAGGGATATTTTGATAGTCCATACCGTTCGTTCGTAACGGGCCTCCAAAGTTAGCGGGAGGGGCCCGTTTTGCAAACAATAGCCATAAATCACAAACAAAACGTCGAGTCAACACTGAATTTCTGCCACAGGTTGCGGGTGGCTTACTCAACGAATCCCCAGAAGCATTTCCAATTCGACCCGTAGAGGGCGTCACAAACGCGCAAAACGTAACCGTTTTGTTCCAAAACGCGTTTTTCAGGCGGACCGACCCTCTCAAAAAGAAACACAGACCACTCTGCGGATGGTCTCACGGTCCAAACCGCTGCACACACACACACACACACACACACACACACACACACACACACACACACACACACACATAGCCATTAAACGAAACGGGTATTTCTTACATTGATGCTCCTACATATTATCATGCAAGTACCAGTTAAAGTTACTTTCCATCCCTCATATACCGTGTGCACAGTGCACATCCCATAACCCACACACTGCACATCATTTCGGAGCTCATATCTTTGAACGGGTAAGGACTAGTATACTGTATGCACAGTGCACATCCCATAACCCACACACTGCACATCATTTTGGAGCTCATATCTTTGAACGGGTAAGGGCTAGTATATCAAACATATAATTTTCGAAATGTCTGTCTGTCTGTCTGTCTGTCTGTCTGTCTGTCTGTCTGTCTGTCTGAAACAGCGTTTCTCCTCAGTGGCTGGAGCAATTGATCTGAAATCGCATCACCATTAGCATATGAACACACCTAACATAACTGTGAAGCCCGTTTGTCACTTTCACAAATCGTATGCTGTATATTAGCATTTTTATGGTGTATCTACTATCTATTCTGCATC
>NC_137818.1:12463478-12470978 GCF_963921795.1 Nannobrachium achirus | reverse complement strand
TCTTGCGTCATGTGGGACAGAGTCTTATCAGCGCAGGGTCTGCTTCAGAGCAACTGCACTCCTCCCTGGCCCCCCTCTCTGCATACCGCACACTCACAACACACACACACACACACACACACACACACACACACACACACACACACACACACACACACACACACACACACACACACACACACACACACATACATACACGCACATAGACACAAACACACACATAGGCCCCTTTTCTACCAAAAATAACTTTGGTTCTAGAACTGGTTACGTTCTAGATCAGGGGTCTTCAACGTTTTCAGGCCAAGGACCCCTTAGCTGAGAGAGAGAGAGAGAGAGAGATGAAGCAGGGACCCCCTCTACATATTGTATAAATGTGTGATGCAGATCTCAGATTCATAGACTTGTTTGACAGCACTGTCATCAGTCTATGTTGGATTCGTGTTTTTAGTTAACTTGACCTTTTACTCTGTACTTGGTCTTCTCTTTTTTTTTACCTCTACACCAAACCTATTTGCAGAAAATATCCGATCTACAAGCTCTCGCTGCGAGGCGTTGAGAGCTTGTAGATCTGCTATTTTTGGCTAAAGTTCTCCTCAGAAGAGGGACGTGAGAGTAATTTAAAAGAATGATCCTATCACAAAGATTTGGTGGCCCCCCTGTTGTAACTCTGAGGACCCCCTGTTGAAGACCCCTGTTCTAGCTTCTTTGGAACCTTGGTGCTTTGCTTTTACAGAACCGGTGGCCATTCTTTCTGTTTCCAGTTGCGAACCAACTTTTTAGGGTTCATTTTCAGTGGAAACAGATCTGAACTGGTTCAATGTTAGGCGGGGGAAAAAAAACTGAACTGGTTCAAACCCGGTGGAAAGGGGGCCACGTGCACTGAACACAGTTTGTGTGTGTGTGTGTGTGTGTGTGTGTGTGTGTGTGTGTGTGTGTGTGTGTGTGTGTGTGTGTGTGTGTGTGTGTGTGTGTGTGTGTGTGTGTGTGTGTGTGTGTGTGTGTGTTGCTAGTAGTGGGTCAGGCTGTCTCTCTGGGAGTTACAGTGAGCCTGAGAGAAGCTCAGTCTGACACTGTTATCCTGAGTGGGAGGAGGAAAACATATTGTTGTTGTCGGGTGGAAACCTATTTTCACCACTTGCTTAAAGGAACGCCAATGATGAAAAAGTGAGGGAAAAGTACATAAACCGACTCTGCGAGCAAGCTGGTAAAAAGGAGGTGGGAAGGGGAAGCCAACCCCAGTATAGATGGGTAGGCAGCAGGCATCCCGCCTCATTATGACTGGGGCAGAGCAGCAGGAGTTGCATGGAAGTCATGAAGGCCATGGCCTCCGTGACCCCCTCACTTTGGCCTCGTGCCCTTTACAATGATGAAGCCCCCGACCCGGAGGCCACGGTGGCCTGGATGCCCCGTCTGCACTGTCCCATGCAGCTGATGCCAGAGGCTTCTCCTGAGTCGCTTTCCTGTCAGTACAGAGTTTAAACACAAAGTGTTTGCATTGAGATTATGAATTCTGAATAAGCTATATATATATATATATATATATATATATATATATATATATAGGGCTGTCACAATTATTACATAATCGTCTAATTGTGATTATTTGACATTATCGCAATTATTTTTTCATAATCGTCATAATCGTGAATGTTGAAAAATATCAGAAATAGTGGAAATAGCAGATCTACAAGCTCACAACACGTCGCATCGTGACGCGTTGTGAGCTTGTAGATCGGCTCTTTCCACTATCAATGTTATTTTTTAAGTAGTAAGTTGTCAAATATGTCAGTAATGTATTTGTGTATTTAGGTTATGTATCAGTGTATTTAGGTTATGTATCATATCTACCATATGCAACTTCAAAGCCTAAAAGCCAAACAGAAATGTAATTATCAACGACAAAAACACAATTAAATCGTTAATCGCCAATTATCTGAGTGACAATTAATCGTCATGTAAAATGTCATATCGTGACAGCCCTATATATATACTATATATGCACAGCAGCCATTTTGGAGAGAAGTTGTGTCTCTTCTCACTTCCTTCACAGGCGTAACCAATTATAATTACATCTAAACATGATTCTCCTTCATTCACGTTTGGTGAATGTAGCCTTGGTCAGGAAGAGTTCACGTCTTCATCAACCTTCGTCATCAGGTGTTTAGACTCTAAACCGCTACACCCTCCGATGGCAAAGTCGGCACTGGTGGCCAAATCACTGTCCATCTCCTCCTCCTGGCCAAGGCTAAACTCCTCCCTTCTGCTCTATTCTTTTTATTTTAAACTTTAGTTACAACCCTATTCCTAATCTTAACCTCAGAAAGATATGCATAATCCTAAAGTTATTTCTAACCGTATTCTCAGTAAAACAAATACAAGAATAAAAATCTCAGCGAGTTTTCTTTCCGGCGACTCTACGGGTTACCTCTCATGACCACCTAACATGGCAGCCTGTCGGGCCGGCTTTGGAGATTCTCACGTTGGCCCTGGTCCACAGCAGGTGTAGAAACACTAGAAGCACTAGTAGAACCACTGGAACCACGGTAACCACGGTAACCAGACACCCTGCTATCAGTGAGGAGGAAACCGAGGCACTGCTGACCAGCAGGAGAAACCCATAACTCACACACACACTCTTCCACTGGCCTCCCTGATTAATAATTTGTGTGTGTGTGTGTGTGTGTGTGTGTGTGTGTGTGTGTGTGTGTGTGTGTGTGCTTGTGTGTGTGTGTGTGTGTGTGTGTGTGTGTGTGTGTGTGTGTGTGTGTGTGTGTGTGTGTGTGTGTGTGTGTGTGTGCATGTGATTGGTTCCTAAAAATACTTCTGCTGGAGTTTCTACTAACTATTGCGTCATTACGGAACGGTTCTTATCGGTATTAGTCGGTATGCGTCAGAGCCACAGCGCACGCACACACACACACGCACAGGTGTGGAACCACTCTCATATCATTGCTGTCAGACATAAAACTGTTATCTCCATTTCCTTTTTTTTCATAAATTAACGCCCTTCTTGATCATACTACTGCGTCACACAAATGCATCAAAAGTAGCAGATCCGCAAGCTAGAAACGGGGCGTGAAGCGACGTGTTTTTAGCTTGTAGATCTGCTATTTTTTGTTAGCTTTTGAATTTGAATCCTGCAAGGTAACGGTTTCCACCCGACAGAGACGACTTTCAGAGGGCGAACGAGGGCACGCGGTCAGTCACACAAACACGCGTTACCTAATGTGTTTTGTGACCTTTCACCGCTGACCAGATAACAAAGACTTGTGGTTCCCAAATTTCTGTATACTGTAGCTCCAACTTTTACAAAAATACATAATGAATTTACCACTTAAGTGCAAATAGCAGATCTACATAGCAAAATGTCAAATTTTCTTTGTAATTTTCTTTTCTTTTTTTTTTGGAAAATATGTGTAAAATCTTTAGATTTTCCCTTTTTTCCAGAATTCAAAATGTACTTGAGTAAAAGTAAAGGTAAAGGTATTGGCATCAAAATGTACTCAAAGCACCAAAAGTAAAAGTACAAAATGTTTGAAAATAGCAGATCTACAAGCTCTGTAGTATTTTTGGGAAAATGAATTAATTCGAGAAAAAAGAAATGTAGAAAATATGTATGCAACACATATAAATGGGTCCACGACCCACACTTGGGTCTCAAATTGTAGACGACAACACATCCAACCGAGGGAACAACAGTTTGTAGTCAGGGGCGTCAAAAGGGTGGAGAGAAGTGGGACTGAGTTACTAGGACCCAAGGTGGATGGGGCCTTAATTATTTTATACTCTAGTGATTGAAAAATAGCAGATATACAAGCTCAAGCTTGTAGGTCTGCTATTTTTGAATAGTCGTGAAAATGTGTGCAAATCTTTGAATATATGTTTTTTTTAAGCGAACATCTGTAACTAAAATATTGCTTCTAGGGGGTCCCTGGAACTAAATATTTTGAGATGGGGGTCCGCGGCCAAATACATCTGATTTTGGGGGTCCTTCACATGAAAAGGTTTGAGCACAACTGACATAAAAACATAGGTTTTTCAAAAAACCTTAGAAGGATTTGAAATATTCATGCAAACATTTTCAAGATTTTCCAAAAAATAGCAGATCTACAAGCTCACAGCGCGGCACTCGGTGCTTGTATATCTGCTATTTTGCAGTAGTTAAAGCACAAAATGTGAGTGAATCGTTGTACCCAGGGCCCAGAAATTGGTACGACACCCCTGTTTGCAGGTGTCGCTGCTGGCCAGCGTGTCTGTGCTGAGCTGTGACCTGCTGGACGTGCTTTAAAAGCATGTTTGTAATTCCTCAGATAAGAAGATAAGAAGTGAACCGTGTCAATAAGCATTGCATCCACTAATGCACTTTAGGACAATGCATGTTCCTTTTTCTATAGCGGCCGCGACAGCCTGGCTGCTATTGTTTTCACCTTGTGTGTGAGTGTTGCGTGTGAGTGTCCGTGGTGTGTGCGTGCGTGCGTGCGTGCGTGCGTGCGTGTGTGTGTGCGCGTGCGTGTGTGTGCAAGCGTGTGAGTCATCACTGTGGTCCTGGAGACACCTATTAGCAGGAACTAACTTACAGTGGTGGAAAAAGTTACTTAAAAGTATCAATACTGCAAAATAGAAATACTCTGTTACAAGTAAAAGTCTGGAATTCAAATGTACTTAAAGTACCAAAAGTAAACATACAAAATAGTTGAAAATACCGCGGCACCGAGTGCCCCTGCTGCGAGCTTGTAGATCTGCTATTTTTTGAAAAATCTGGAAATGTCTTTGAATATTTTAACCCGGTTCTATAAGTGTCTTCTAAGTCATTCAAAGGTTTTTTGAAAAACCTTTGTTTCTATGTCAGTGGTGCTCAAACCTTATCTTGTCAAGGACCCCCAAAATGATATGTATTTGGCCACAGACTCCCCCCCATCTCAAAATATTCCCAATATGCTTTAAAAATACATATATTCAAAGATTTGCACTAATTTTCAGGCAGTTCTACAAGCTTGCAGCACGGCACTCGGTGCCGCACTGTGAGCTTGTATATCTTCTATTTTTCAATAGCTTAAGTATAAAATAATTCCAAGTCTTAAACCCCCTGGAGGGGTCCACTATGTAAACACCGGGCTGTCATAAATTATACTGTAACAGATGTTAGCCGTGGACATGCTAACAATGTTCTTAATGTTCCGGGCCGGTCCTCCTGCCCCGGGTTACTGGAGTTCTGCACACAACGTTTTGATACGCTCTCTGAGATGTTTTTGATGAGGAAACTGAACCCCCGACCCCTTGTACTGATTTATTGTGAATACTTTATTAACAGTTTGCAAAAGGTACAGAGATACAGTTATACTTATACTTTAAAGCTAAAAGGATAGCCCTGAGTACTTGTTTGAGTTTGAGAACCACTGCAACATAGTTTTTTTTCCAGAAAATGTTAGGATTTAGAAGACATTTGTAGAATCGGCCTATATCAGTGGTTAAGGACCCCCAAAATGATATGTATCTGGAGTTTGCATGTTCTCCCCGTGTCTCCTAGGGTTGATACCCTCACAAAAAACATGCAGTAATCCTGGTCTCAATAATGCCTCCCCCTGGCCAGCCGGGGCACTTGATGGAGGGGAAAGGAACTGGTTGGAATAACGTGTTCCTTCCATGTGCTACGTCCATCCCGGGGAAATCCCCCTGTCAGGTGAAAAGAAACAACTTGGACTACTCATGCATTGAAGGAAGCATGAGGTCAGTCCGTTGTCTCCCCAGGCATGGCAGAGGGAGAGCAGAGCCCAGGATTACATAGGCAATTGGCACTGGGTGAAAATTATAAATACATAAAAAGAATAGACACACGCAGCTCAGACCTGTTGGCAAACGTCTCAAGTCGTGTCTCAGCCTGGTTGACAGCCTCTCTGTGAGAGGTGGTGTGAGGTGGGAGGAGGTGGTGTGAGGTGGGAGGAGGTGGTGTGAGGTGGGAGGAGGTGGTGGGAGGTGGGAGGAGGTGGTGGGAGGTGGGAGGAGGTGGTGGGAGGTGGGAGGAGGTGGTGGGAGGTGGGAGGAGGTGGTGGGAGGTGGGAGGAGGTGGTGGGAGGTGGGAGGAGGTGGTGTGAGGCTTGTGTGGCTGACGGTAGAATAAGACACCCTGCTCTGAGCAGGGCTGTCACCATTATGACATTTTACATGACCATTAATTGTCACACTTTTTGCATTCCCGTCTGGCTTGTGGGTTTCACATGGCAAATTTGACACGTAAACTAAACATACAAAGAAACGACCGACATATTTGACAGCTATACTTACCATTAAGACTCCCTATCGGGAGATAAGCGACCGTCAGGTCGCATGTATGCACACATTGGCCTTAGCAACCTCATGGTGGTGCTAGAAATCAGGGGTGGAGGTTGTGGTTTGCCAGCCAAGGGGTGTGTGTGCAAAGTTTGGCATGGATAGGGGTAAAGGTGCCGGAGATAAGAGTAGGGCCAAAAGTGTGACGTGACGGACATACGGAGGGTCTGACTGACTGACGGAGGGAGGGAGGGACTGACAGACAACCGGTGGAGGTTTTCATAGTAAAAAAAAAGATCATTGATAGTGGAAATAGCCGTTCTTGAAGCTGCGACGTACGGCAGCATGCAGGAGAAAGCGATATTCTCCCCATGCAGGGCAGCCAGGCAGCCACTGGCCTCCCTGATAAATAATTTGTGGCTTTGAACATCGGCAGCAGCATCTTAACGAGGCTATATTGTCACATGACGTGGTGTTGTAGCCTACACTGCTGCTCACTCTCTCACACACACACACACACACACACACACACACACACACACACACACACACACACACACACACACACACACACACACACACACACCCCATGAGGACACGCTGACCCCATGGGGATCTGGCACACACACACACGCGCACGCTAGGCCTGTCACGATTACATAAGTTAAGTCGACGATGAAATGTACCTAACAAAGGCACTTCCCGTGCACTTGTTATTGTACTCTATTTTAGTATTTACTACTAGCAAGACGCCTCAGGGCGACAAGCGACGTCGCCCTAAAGGGCGAGGTCGCGCCACAGTGATTTGGACATCAGGGTTGTGGGCATCAGGGATGTGGACATCAGGGATCTCCAATATGGGCATAAAAGGGATTTGCGCAGGAATCTCTCACAGGGCATCATTGATATTGATGACATCAGGGAACTCCATATATGGGCATAAAAGGGATTCTGTTAGTGTGACATCACAGTGACATCAGAGCATGATGTCATAGTGACAAACCCATAGACCGTAATAATTTGTACACGTCTACACGTCCAGACAGACAGACACGGACAAGCTTTGATGTTTCTCACCTTCGGTCGCAATTATTGCTATTGTTATGTTGTTGCAATTGTCTTGTTTCTGCGAGGATCCGGAACCTAATAATTCGATACTTGCCGCTGCTGTGTCAAAAACCGTTCCTTTTTTATTATTATTCATAATGCATCGGATAGATATGATATTTATCG
>NC_137818.1:12420978-12458478 GCF_963921795.1 Nannobrachium achirus | reverse complement strand
GTCTGTTCTGTTATTGTGCTTTTGCTGAGAATAGCACGTCGACAAGCTCACGTTTGCATCGCGACACGTTCTGACCTTGGAGATCTGCTATCTTCACTACTTTTGTAGCTTTTGCTGAAATATGCTTTTGCTGAAAAACTACAAGCTCACAAGCTTGTGATGATTGTCTGTTTTCAGAGTGCAACACCCGAGCGCAAACAGACACAAGATGAGTTGTCATTTAGTTCTACTGGATCTCTTCTCCACTAGTCTAGTTTTTAATTTGTTGACGAAATTGACAATAACTATGACAATGACTAAATATATTATATTTTGTCATTTTAGAGTTTTTTGTCATAATAGCTTAGTTTTTATGAACACTGCCTCAGTTGTTATGTTTTGCTTTACAACAGGGACATATGTTCATTTTCTTGATAGTCACGTGTGTCATATTAACATTATGTTTAATTATTATGACACCACATCAAAATGTCCAACTGATTTTGATTGTCCATAAGCTATACATGACCTCCCTTTTCCACCAGTGGCTCAGGGGTAGAGTTCAATCGGTTCCCAGTTCGATCCCGGGCTCCCCCAGAGTTAGTGTCCAAGAGTCACTCTGAACCCCTAGTTGCTCCCGGTCAGCAGGTTGGTGCCTTGCATGGTTTCCTCCTCCATCGGTGTATGAATGTGTGTGAATGGGTGAATGTAATGCACAATATCTGTAAAGCGCCTTGGATAAAGGCGCTATATAAATGCACCATTTACCATTTATAAATGTCTTTTAAATCAGTGGTTCTCAAACCTTTTCATGTCAAGGACCCCCAAAATTACATGTATTTGGCCACGGACCCACATCTGAAAACATGTTGCTCCAGGGACCCCCCAGAGGCAAATATTTGAGTCACAAATGTTTGCTTACGGAAATATATATTTAAAGACTTGGTGCCACGCTGTGAGCTTGTATATCTGCTATTTTTCAATAGCTAAAGCATAAAATAATTCCAGGGGGTCCTAATGGGTAAACGTAAAAACCTCTCTCTCACACTTCTGCCGATGTGATCACCCTCCCCTGTCCCAAGGCTGGCCCCTGTGCCTACGGTTGCCCACCCCTGCTTTACACAGTGAAAAGCGTAGGATGGATTTCAGCGTAAAGGTGTGGGCTGACAGACAGTCTGCTGTGGTTGTTGTGTACACTGTGGTTATGGAGGACACACACACACGCACACGCACACACACACACACACACACACACACACACACACACACACACACACACACACACACACACACACGCCGAGGAGCTTCTTTTATCTGACGCTCCCTGTTTCTGCTCAGAACAGATAAGGCCAGGCAGGGGCAGGCACAACTGTACTCTGTGTGCATGTGCATGTGTGTGCACGTGCGCGTGACACCGATATTGGATTAGCGATGTTTTGATCGATATTTTAGTAACTATGTACAGTAACTTTCTAATTCTACCCCGGTTTCCTGCGCGATCGAGTGCTGACATTTTTACCATTGAACTAATAGAACCAAGCCTGCTTGCTAAGGCTAGGGCTCCACCAAAATGACAGCGTCGTGCCGGCGTCGTGCCGGCGTCGTGACGGCGTCAAAAAATTAACCTGGGCGAATTTGAGCGTCCGACGCGGACGTTGACGTCGGCAGTGGAGCACCCTTCATTGATTAAAACGGGAGCGTTCCCAGCGTTGATGTTGACGCGACGCTCGACGCGCCCGGTGGAGCCGGGGGGGTTAGGAAATACATGAAATCAGGATTTGGTCAGTATTTGTATCAGAGCCTCCTGTGTGTCTATAGGGGAGACATGACCTTTGACACGATGTCTCAATAGAAGAGCAGGGAGACCAAATTCAACCACCCCAATTATTGCGACCATCGCAGTTACTATCAAAACCTCCACCGGCTGTCTGTCTGTCTGTCTGTCAGTCTGTCACACGTCACACTTTTGCCCTACTCATATCTCCGCCACCGTTGCCCCGATCCATGCCAAACTTTGCACACACACTCCTTGGCTGCCAAACCACAACCTCATTTCTCACATGGCCCTCTTCTAGCATCACCATGAGGCCAATTCTTGCAAAACACATTTTTGGACACTGCTCCTATACAGATTTGGCCCTAAAAGCATGCAAAGCGGTACACAGTATGTCATCAACATGGATCTGTCCAATTTCCCATATTCCCTCTTGATTGGTTACCATTGCCTTCCAAAGTTTGTGTATGTGACCTGACGGTTGCTTATCTCCCGATTTAGGGAGTTTTACTGTTGTTATACTGTACGTATAAGTTATTTTGATTTTAACATACTTTATGTTATATTATTCATAAAAAAACTGTGCTGCTTCAAGTTAACCACTTACGCCCTATTACAAAACAAAGCAATCTGAAGGTGTAGATGTTATGTTTTTGACATGTTTTGAAAAAACTACACACTGCATATGAGCATTGCATTTGTAGGAAAAGAAATACAAATGAAAAGTAAAATAACATCCAATGTGTCAGTCTGGCCCTGCATGGGGGCACGTAAACCTACCCGAGTGAGCCGTGTTCCGTTGGTGTCACCCAGGAAAAGAAGTTGTCATTGTGTTTAAACCCATTTAGACCGGGTCTATATTATTATTTTATGCTTTAACTGTTGAAAAATAGCAGATATGCAAGCTCACAGCGCGGCACCGAGTGCCTCGCTGCGAGCTTGTAGATCTGCTATTTTTGAAAAAATATTTTGAATCCTTCTAAGGTTTTTTGAAAAAGAACTGTTTATATGTCAGTGGTTCTCAAACCTTTTCATGTGAAGGACCCCCAAAATAATATGTATTTGGCCACGGACCCCCATCTAAAAATATTTAGTTCCAAATTTGAGTTACAAACGTAAAAATACATAATATTCAAAGATTTGCACACATTTTGACGACTTTTCCAAAAATAGCAGATTGTGAGCTTGTATATCTGCTATTTTTCAATAGTTAAAGCATTCAATAATTCTTAGGCCTAAATGGCTTAAGGTACCACCAGGCCCCAGTGTGTTTCATAGAGACCTGATCCAAGGCAGATGTCCTAAGGAGTTCCAGATGCTTTTCAAAAGGCCCAGCGCGGCGCACTCTGCCTGGCCTCCGTTCAACAACAATATCCCATCAGTCATTGTTCTCCCCGCGGGGGAGAAGGGCTTATGGTTTCACTGCGACCCGCTCCCCACTGTTTCCTGTACTGTCCTAAAACTAAATCCATGCTTTTTCTTCCCACTCCCTCTTTCTCTCGTCAGTGCTAGCTCTGTTACTAGTGTATTGAAATGACCCCTCTATGCTCCATAACTCACACTGTCTTATGAGAGCACAGTGGTGGAACGTAACTACATACTTTTAGTCTAGTTTACAGGGGTCTTCAACAGGGGGTCCGGGACCCCTAGGCTAGGGGGTCCTCAGAGTGACTACAGGGGGTCCTCCACTTTTTTATATTAACCACTTCAACCCCACCGTCCATATTCGGAGAACTTTAGCCAAAAATCTTCGAGGCGTTGTGAGCTTGTAGATTGTATATTTTCGGCAAAGAGCTTTGGTGTAGAGGGGAAAAAGAGCAGACTGAGTACAGAGTGAAAGGTCAAGTTTATTAGGTATAATGACGGCTCAAGTGGTTAAATATCTGAAAACACAAATTGAGATGAATCCAAAATATACTGATGGTTGTGCTGTCAAACAATGAAACTATGGAATCTATGAAAAGGTTGTGAGGGTCCCTGCTTCATCTCTCTCTCAACTAAGGGGTCCTTGGAGTGAAAACGTTGAAGACCCCGGGTCTAGTACTGTGTACTCAAGTAGAGTTCTGAGGTGCTTTTACTTTATTCTTGAGTAATACAATACTCAAGAATATGCTATATACTTTTTGCTCAGCTCCAATGAATATTTGACAACTTTAGTTTACAAGTAAACAAAAGAATATCTACAAGCCACACCATCATGACACAATGTGCGCTTGTCAATCTGATGTTTTCGAAGGTTTCAAGTGGATGTGGTAGGTACAGAACTAGGTAGGGTTTGTTTCAAGTTTCAACGGAGCGATAAAAAGAGCTCAAACACAGAATGAACCAACTGCACAAAACCTCTTTAACCCAAAATAGCCATATAATGTTCGCAGCCAGAATAGGGACGGCTTGGGTTCCATGTGGTTTTAAGCCTTTATTTATACTTTGCGGTGTACGGACCGCATATAAGAGATCGGAAATTGGTTATTTCCGTACAACGACGTTTCAGATGAGCCATTACAGGCTTACCACACTCGCGCGCGCACGCACGCACGCACGCACGCACGCACGCACGCACGCACGCACGCACGCACGCACGCACGCACGCACGCACGCACAGACCTCAGGCTGTGTGGTGATAGATGTGTCCCATATCTCCTTCACCGCCCCTTAGTTCAGTTCAGTGCAGCTCAGCTGGGCCCTGGCCAGCACTCCAAAGTCTTTTTGGTTCTTTTATATTTATTCAGTGGCGTCAGTTCAGCAAAAGCTAAGGTATGGCAACATGACTGGTGTCTTGCACGTGCATGAAGGCGTGCAATACACCAGTCATGTTGCCATACCTTAGCAACAGGCATGATGAATTTGTGTTAAGAAGTACATTTTATCTTTTCCCCCTGTAGCCAAGGTATGTCAGGCAGAAACCTTCAAATGTGTATGTTTTTTCATACATTAAAGCCCTACACTCATGCAAGAGTGTTGCGCAAAAGTAGTAAAATTAGCTGATCTACAAGCACACAGCGCCTCATGATGTGTGGCTATTGTAGCATTGTACATTGTTTTCTCTCTCAACAGTAAACAAAACAACATAAAATGTATCTGCAAATTTCTAAAGTGACAATTTAAGGACTTTTTAATACCTCTAAAATGACAAATTAAACATTGGCCAAATTGTCAAATATTAGAGGCAGAAATTTTGAAAATAGCCGATCTGGTTCATTAGACCGAAGGTTCATTAGTCCGAATTTGTTAAGAATACTATGCCTAACTCTAACCCTAACCCTAAACTTAACCTCAGTAACCCTAACTAAATTCGGACTAATGAACCTTCGGACTAATGAACCTTCGGACTTATGGGCAGTCCCCAGCCGATCTACATGCTCACAACGCCTCACAACGCGAGGCGTTGTGAGCATGTAGATCTGCTATTTTCACAATAGAACCGTGTTATACAAAATGTAATGCCTCAACTCTTAGTGCTCGTCATGTTCACATATGATTATTTTGGGGGGTCACGGCCTGAAAAGGTTGAGAACCACTGAGCTACAGTAAGGTGTCCTTAGCCTGAAAAACATTGAAGACCCCTGAACTAAACTGAGTGTGTGCTAGCTTTTGGTTTGTGCTCATGCCTGCACCCACTCTGAACCTTGGCAGGGCTCCGCTGGCTGGGATGGCCCGGCCAGGCCTTTGGAGGGAGGCTGTGGAATGTGTGTGAGAGCCGCTAAGTGGGCCATAGCCGTCCCTGACAGCTCTCACAGTATAGTGGCCAGTAAACCCAGTACATTTACCTGAGTGCCACGCTTTTAAGTTCATAATGTTGAGTGTCTGTATAGTGAGCGTGTCATTTCAAAGTCAAATAGTGTAGGCCACTTTTGAGTCCAGTACAGTGGGACTTTTACTACTAAATGTACTTAGTTACGTTACACCACTGACAGTAGGCTACCACTAACCACTCCACTACTTAAGTCAAAGCATAGATCCTCACAGTCGGGCAGAAACATCCATATTCTAGTTGTTTTTTTGTAAATTAACACTCACTACTTGATCTTGCTACGGCAGTGGTTTTGAACCATTTTCATATAAAGGACCATAATTTATTCTGCATTTGAGCCGTGGACCACCATTCGATGAGATTTACTGTAGCCTCTCAGACCCAAAACATAGAATATGATGTTGTCGTTGGAGAAGACTTTGTCCACAATTCCATGCTGTATTGATGTTGGATAGGAGAGATGACAGGCCAACGTTGATCAAAATAACAGTTCTTCTGTAACTGTGTTGACTTCTTGTAAATTAAGTAATGCAGATGTTAAACAATAATTTAATAATTGACAGCGTATAAAAGGTTTAATTTTACGCTCTCAAGAGTTACTGTACATTATTGTTAGTCGCTACTGTACTGTAATTTTTTGTATTTGTACTTTACTCAAATATTTCCAATTTCCAGTACTTTTACTTCTACTCCACGGATCCAAATATTGTACTTTTATTTTACTACATTTATTTGAAAACATTAGTTACTAGTTCATTTTGCAGATATTATGATATTATCAAACATACATAAACCACTGGAGCAAATACATTCTCCATGCAGATTCTGGTCTACCCCCTTTGTCCAATCGGATGAGTCGAAGGTGGAATGGGGAGGATTGCCGCGGCACAGGCATTGGGACAGAATGCGCTTTGTACGTTTTTAGTCAGCCGTGCACCAAAATAGTTTATCTACTGGCGACCATATTGTGTGTGCACCCTAACAGAGTATTTCTACATTGCAGTATCGATACTTTTACTTGAGTAAAATATGTGAGTACTTTTTCCACCACTGCTGACAGCCAGTCTGTCCCACTGGGTGTGACCGTGCAGGGCGAGAGACCACAAGAGTCTCTCTCTCTCTCTCGCTCCCTCTCTTTCTCTCTCTCTCTCTCCCCCTCTCACTCACTCTCACTCTCTCTCACACACACACACGCACACGCACACGCACGCACGCACGCACGCACGCACGCACGCACGCACGCACACACACACACACACACACACACAAACAAACACACCACGGAGCCCCGGACGCCCACAGACAACCACACCCTGTCCTCCACAAAGCTAAAATCATGTCATCACTCATATATCTGTTATCATTATTATATCATTATCCATATATTATTATTATTATTGTGGAATCACTACCAGGGATTTCATTATGAGGTTTCCACCCCGACGGAGATGATATTAAGGAGCATTCATCATTTTAGCATGACAAAAACGTCACAGCATTTTGGGGAAAGTAAACTTAACCCATTTAGGCCTAGAATTATTGAATGCTTTAACCAGTGAAAAATAGCAGATATGCACACAGCGCGGCACCGAGTGCCGCACTGCGAGCTTGTAGATCTGCCATTTTTGAAAAATTGTGAAAATTAGAATTTTGATCCGAGTGTCTTTTGAATCTTTCTTAGACTTTTTGAAAAACCTATGTTTCTATGTCAGCAATCTGGCTAGCCATCGTCAAAGAAAAGGTCCTTTTCACTTAACTGGAGCTCAGTTAGTCTGTTCTTGAGAGACTACTATGTCAGTGGTTCTCAAACCTTTTCATGTGAAGGACCCCCAAAATGATATTCATTTGGCCACGGACCCGCATCTTAAAATATTTAGTTCCAGGGACCCCCCCAGAAGCAAAATTTTAGTTACAAACATTCGCTTTAAAAATACATATATTCAAAGATTTGCACACATTTTCACGACTTTTTCAAAAATAGCAGATCTACAAGCTCGCAGCGCGGCACTCTGTGCCACGCTGTGAGCTTTTATATCTGCTATTTTTCACTGGTTAAAGCATTCAATAATTCTAGGCCTAACTAGCAAGTCACCTCAGGGTGACAAGCGACCTCGCCATGTCTTGGCCGTCTGGCCAGTGATGTATATCGGACCAGTTACCCATATATGGAGATCCACAGTACATGGATGGGTTCCAGGGGTCTCCATATATGGATAGCTGGTCCGATATACTGTACATCACTGGCCAGACGGCCAAGACTCCGCTGGGGCGTCTTACAAGTCAGACTGTATCCCTTCCAGGACTCTGGATGAACGAGGCACTGAGACTATAACTGCAGGTGTGACTTGAAGTGTTATGATGTTCCTTGACACTCTGGTGTTAGCAGATCTACAAACTCACAGAGAGATTAAGTATATGTATATCTCCTATGTTCGGTGCGTGACACAGGTGTGCAAATCAGACATAGTATAACTCTAACCTAAACCTCTAAACCTGACCTCTAAATGCCTAACCCTAACCGTAACCCCTAAAAACCGGAATATTTAACTAATTGTAAGCATAACTCCCCACATATTCTTAAACCAGGAAAATTACCCTCACAACTGTGTGGTATTATTTGGTCCTCACAAGTATAGTGAGCACAGACGTGTGCATGTGCACACGCACGCACGCACGCACGCACGCACGCACGCACGCACGCGCACACACACACACACACACACACACCATGGTGTGAACAACGTGTCGCCGTTAGGTGTCGGCTGAGGATGGTCAAGTGGAAAGGAGAGAGAGAGAGAGGCAGGTTTGAGGTCAACCTACATGCTGTTTTAACCCAATCAGACCTGAGAACCTGATTCTACTGCAGGGGTCTTCAACAGGGGGTCTGGGACCCCTAGGGGGTCCTCAGAGTTACTACAGGGGGTCCTCCAGATCTTTGTGTGATAGAAACTTTTTTTCTCCTTTTTTGTATTAGCCACTTGAACCCTAGCGTCCATATTCGGAGAACTTTAGCCAAAAATAGCCGATTTTCACGAATCATGAATAGCCTCGTGCCACAACCCTGAAACAGTGGTAAATCAGCCAACAACCCACTCTCTCTCATGGTAAATGGCTTACTTTTCCATGCCATACCTGAACGCAGCATTCAAGAGAATTGCCTTGTCCAAACTCTCTTGAACTTGAATGCAGCATCTTATGTTGAAAGAATTGCCCTCCCTGTGTCGAAATCCAACGCGTTGAGCTTGGAGGTCTGCCATTTTCAATATTTTCACCAAAAGGCCCTTTTAGAAGTTTCAGCTCCTGCCCCTCTAACATTCTCTGCACGTCCCTGCCAAGATGCCTTTTCTCATTTACCAATGAATTTCCAAAACTTTTCCAAAACATTTCCAGAATATTTAAACCAATTTCCAGGCCTATATAACAATCTTTCAGCGCAATAATGAGTATCTTACTCCTGTGTGAAATGCCCAAAGACAGGCAGTGTAGCAGAAATAAAGCCAACTGTATGTCTCTTTAAAGACTATGACAGATGACATTTCTGTCAAATATACATTTGTCCGCACGTTTTCCCCCTGTTTTCTTTTTTTTCCCAAGTCTTATGAAGAAGAACAACTCTGTCTCTCTCTGCTGAAACAGGGCCCATTGAAAACGTCTCCTATGGCCTTAAAAGTCCATGTTTACAGACCGGCGCTGTCAGGAGCTGCTAGACTTCCTGCTAAAGTAAATGGCCGCTGTGCTAAATCCATTATAAAGCAGGAGAAATTATAAATAAACGTTGTGAATATTCCATTAGCCCCGCACCTCCCCTCCCCTCCCCTCATCCTTGTCTGTCTGGCCCTACAGAGAGAGAGAGTGGTCCTTAGGTATACAACTACTACTGGTGGTGGTTGGGATCTGGGAGACACGTGTTAATGTCAAGGACCCCTCAGATTATGTATTTATGTGTTTTCACCTGCCAAAAATAAATACAGTATTTTTCTTAAAATAGCAAATCTACATGTCACATCTGTGAGCAAGTGGCTAAATATAGCCGAATGAATTTAACCATTTTAACCCGATATACATGGGCTATTTGAAAATAGCCAATCCACACGCACACATGCATGCACATTGCACAAGCAAACACAAATGTACACACACATAGTCTCTCTCTGCCAGTCTGTCTCTCTCTCTCTCTCTCTACAGCACACACGCACGCACGCAAGCAAGCACGCACGCACGCACGCACGCACGCACGCACGCACGCACGCACGCACGCACGCACGCACGCACGCACACACACACACACACACACACACACACACACACACACACACACACAGTATTCATGTATACACAGTATACAATATATGTGTATACAGTAGCAGGCATCATTACAGTAGCAGCAGTATAATGTAAGTTTGTTTGACTCTCATCATGTCTTATTATATACAAACAGCAGTGCATGCATGTTGGGAATCATAATGTCCTTCCATTTATAGAGAGGATGTAGAGACAACGGCCCCACGCTTTCAGAGCTGCATCCTGGACAGTGTGACAGGCATGCACGCACGCACACACACACACACACACACACACACACACACACACACACACACACACACACACACACACACACACACACACACACACACACACACACACACACACACACACACACACACATACCGGTAGATATTGAACTTTTCCAAAGTCAATAAAACATAACTGCTGTTTCAGATCAGAGGATTGCCTTATGTCATATACTATTAAAGGAGTAGTTCACCCCCAAAATGACTTTTTCTATTGATTACTCATGCCATGGAGACTTGAGTTCAAGAATATCTTTAGTTTTGTGTTGCATTCCTAAGACAATAATTTGGTTGCAACAAAAGGGGGTAAATTTACTCATTGTTTGTCTTAGGAATGCGACAAATACAAAAAGATATTATTGAACTCAAGTCTCCATGGCGTGAGTAATCAATAGAAAAAAGTCATTTTGTGTGTGAACTACATGTATTGTGTTTATTTTTACTTTTGTAAATTTGTAAAAGATTTTGCATAAAAAACAAACACAATTACACCACAGTTCAGTGTCAAAGCCCTGGCAGCCAGGCTAATATTAATTTACTCCGTTTTGGTCAAATCATTTAAGCTCCTTTTTATGGATGGAGCCTCCCAGGTTCCCCCGCTAAACCCTCACAGGGATTATTGTTGTGTTGCAAAAAAAAAGTAAGAAGCATTTTAATCTGTGATTTGTCCCATCTAACAGATCAGGACAGGCTCTGATCGTCATGTCGGGTTGGAAACCTCAAAAGTTAAAAGATTACTTTTCAGGATTCAAATTCTAAACTAACAAAAGTAGCAGATCTACAAGCTAAAAAGTCTTCTACTTTTTGTGTGACAACTAGGGCGCTGATTTATGAAAAACAGTGTAGTTGCTTATTTGATGTTGTTTTTTCATGTCGAGGACCCCCAGATTAAAATGTATTTGTCTGCGGAACCCCATCTGAAAGTGTTTTTGTCCCAGGGACCCCCATGAAAATATTCGAAAGAGTTCACTTTCCCCTTTTTTGATATAAAAGCAAAATAGTAGATCTGCAACTTTGTGTACTTGTAGATCTGCTATTTTCAAATAGCTGTTTTAAAGGGGTAAAACTTCTATCGGGCTTGTTTTAATAGACCTGGACCCTATGTCTGGTTGAAAAAGAGCTTAAAAAATCATGTCATCTGCAGCCGATATACAGTACCACTGCAGCAGAGGTCTAATGAACGTCTAATGATAATGGTGTTGGAACATGTGCCACAACAACCAAAGCAGGGGAGGTAGAGGGGACCACAATGACATCATGATGCAATTAGCCCTGCAATGAAGTGGAATGACCGATAACAGAGATGCATGGGGTCAGTCAGTTCACATGTGGAGGCTGGGGGAAATGGCAGGTAGGAGTACAGTATAGCCCCTTTTCCACTGCTAGGCAGAACCTGAACCTATTGTTTTTGGTTCTGGTTTTGTTTCCATAGCGCACGGCCCGGTTTCAGACACAGTTCTGGGAACGTTTTTTAGGTCCTGCTCTTGATGTAGTACTAAACATGAGTTCTTGAAACCTATGTGACGAGTAGCCTGATTTCAGACTCTACGCTGTGGCTTGAGTCTGAAGTTGTCTCCATTCTATTTGATTGAAAAGGGGAGGGGATTTAAAATTTGAAATTCCCAATCACAAGAGATCTGGTGGGAGGGGTTGTGTTTGACTTTTGCACACAAAACATTCCCTCCTCCCCCTCCCCTCTATGACATGCACCAAACAGGTCATTGTCTTTGATGTTTCATTGATTAGAGAGAATCACTAACGAGCTATCGACACTTGTAGTTGCAGCTCTTCTGAAGATCAAAGGAGGCAATTAAGAATGCTGGTGAGCCACCCCTCCCTCCACTGTTTCTGTTGATTTTCAAAAGTTAGACGCACCCCTCCTCCGTATTGTATTGATTTCATTGGTTGGTAGGCCAAGATACCGTATCAAGAGACGCGTCATATGACACATCCAGACTAAGAGATGCAGTTCACTCAGAGAGTGGGCGGGTCTATTGGCAGGAGCCAGGCTATGTGACGAGGCCAGCTGCGCTGGCATACATGCATACATACCGGTACATACATACTGTAACAGGCCTGGAATTTTGTCATTTTAGGGGCAAGGCCACTTGGCCTTTGGTGTTGTCCATTTTTGGGAGGCACAAAGGCCAAATGCCAGGGCAGGAAGTTCATCAAATCTTAGTCCATTGTTGAATTTAAGTGTAAGATGATTTTAAATGTAATATAGACTATCTGTAGTGAGACACTGGTGTCTACATGACAAGAAAGAGACAGTGGTTACAGTCAGCTGCATGGGTCATTAAGGCTACTGTGGCGTCAGGGCATGCCATTTCCTTGAGGGGCACAAGGCCAAACTTAGGGGCAACAATGGCCATGGCCTCCCTGAAATTCCTGCCCTGATACTTGGGTGGGTGACGTGACGTAACGTTTTCGCTGTCCTCGGTGTCAAACATGTATAAATAAAAAATATATTTGTCAAAAACCTTCTGAATATTGTGCAGGACATTAAGCTTTATGTGAACTTACTCAAGATTAAAACATTTCATTCCTCATTTCTTCAGAATCTTCAACCAAACATGGCAAAACTCATATGGTGTGACTGTCCTGACCTTGTTTCTCAAAGTGGGAACTTGAATAAAACTAAGAAAAATAATTGCTAAAAATCATTTGAAAATGAATTTAGGCTAAAAAAAAATGTCTATTTTGAGCCTATATCTTTTCAAAGTCAAAGCATAATGTTTTCAGTCATTTCTGATCAAAAACATTTTGTCCCCCAACCCAAAATCATTTGGTGTGACACTAGTTTGGAAAAATTAAACAGGCAATTATTTGGACACCTATTGGCTAGAGAGGTCCTTCTTCTGTAAGGCTATTCAGCACTCCCAGCACAACTGCAAGACAGGTGTCTGAGGTGAGTTATGATTTTAACATTTTCATGAAATGCCATCTTGTTGAAACGTTGACAAACTCACCATTCTGGATGTCTTTTGGTGTGACACCTTTTCTTTAAAAAAAGCTTAAGTTATTTGAAGTTTTGGTCATATTTCCATGTAGATCTAGGCTGCTTTGTTATAGCTAGCATGCTGTTAGCATGCTAATGTGTACATAGTAGCCTCAAGGTAAACCTAAATGGAGAAAACAGTAATATGGTGTGACACTTAATCATATGGTGTGACATGTCTGCTTGTCACACCATATGACTTGACTGTCACACCATATGATTTATACTGTATTTAACTACAGATATAACAACAAATAACAAAGTTCCATGTTTCTTTTGTACATTTAAACATTTGTTTTAAACATTTTTACATAAAATGTAATTTAGCTTCATTCAGTGATACTTCAAATTCATCAGACAGAGCAGAAACCCCTTCACAGAAACCTTAACATATTGTTTCAATCTAAACAATATTTTCTCTTTGTCTTAAACTATACATTGCATTTTCTTTTGTCAGCTGGAAAATGACAAGTGCTGAGAGAACGAGAAAGTACAGGGAGAAACTAAACAATGACCCAGCAAGGAGAGAGGAGCCAAAGGGGCGAGACTGCATTTTCTACGAAGAGCAGGAGGTTGTCTGTGGCATAGCAGAACCGCAACAAGGCAGCCGGTTTGCTACCCTCACCAAATACGACTGGCTGATGTACAATACAGTCTAAATGTATAATCTAATCTGATCTAATACTTTTGTACTTTCACTCACTGGACTGGACAGTGGACAGTGTTAAGGTAGGACCCGAGACAAAACTAGCGAAAATAGCTGATCTACAAGCTCTCAACACGTTGTGCTGCGAGAGCTTGTAGATCAGCTATTTTCGGAGTTGCGCAACCCAGCACTCTTTAGCTAGTGGAGATGTGGTGTAATGTCATGATTCCTAATTACATTTGTTCAACACAAAATGCTGTGTTCAAGTTCAGGAGACTTCGGAAAAAAGCAATTTACCTGAATGCTGAGTTCTGTTTCCACTAATTGGTGTTAATAAAATGTTGCCTTCAATGCCTTGGCTCCAAGTGTGGCTATGCGCCTTATTGTCCCTTTAGGATCCTTCTGCCGTGGGCCGGCAGAAGACTTAGGTGTGCGTAGCATTCCTGTGCACATCCTCATCATCCATCTACTACTACAATTCTTTCTTATCCCATGTTAAAGCCCTACAATAATATCCTGTTCAGAAATATTAAGGCCATGTTATCCTGGGTAATTGTTTAATCAATCAGTAGTTCAGTTCAGTACTCACTAATAGGTAGGTTAAAACACAGTTTGCTTTGACACATGAAGATATGATCATACGGTGTGACACTAAATCATTTGGTGTGACATTCCAAATAGTGAGAAATCATACCTTTATTAATGATTAAACCAAAAAAATGTTTATGGATTACATAGAGAATATTATCAGGAAGAGTCACAAATATTTGTGTAATTTTAGAGAAAGTTTTGACAGAATACATTTAAAATATGTTGTAAGATCATGAACATGGGCCTCACACAGAGAGTCGATTATGAAAAAAATATACAGATATAATTAATTTTCAAAAAACTATAGTGGATCACTGGTTAGTTATGATAAAGGACTTTGATAAAGTGAGTAACTTAAGAAAGATGTACTCCATTTTCATTTTATGAACAATTATTTTCATGTCACACCATATGACGATTTTAGGCACAAGTACAACAAACTGCTGAATAAAGTCTGATTCCAATAAAATATCTAAAAACAAAATGTATTTCCATAAGGTTGAGAGTGAGTAGAACAAAAGTAAATAACTTTTATGCCTGCAATTTAAAGTTTTTTTAAAAACACATTTTTTGGGGCGTCACGTCACTGACCCACATACAGTACCTACATACATACATTGTATGTATGTTTTGTAGGATGTGTGTCCCATTTCACCTCTAGTGGCTCCAATCGCATATCTTCCTATATTTAAAAAAAATCTTTGCTTCTGCATTCCTGGAGTGTGGAAGTGCCCGGGAAGTCAATAAGTCAAGTCACAGTATGACTTTTGGGGGTGAGACATACATTATGTACGGACGTACACACGTCCAGGTATCAGGTATGCTGTTATATCGGCCAGTGTTTCTCAAACTTTTCCAAGTGAGGGACCCCCAAATTGATATGTATTTTCCCACAGACCCCTTATCTGGAAGTGGTTTGTTCCAGGGACTAAATGTACTTCAGTTGCAGTACAGCCAGGTATCAGTTGTATGCTGGTACAGTAGCCTCGCCAGGCGGAAGCAGTGTTGCGTAAACACCAGGACCTCCGTGTGTGTACTCTGTAAACCCTACACACACACACACACACACACACACACACACACACACACACACACACACACACACACACACACACACACACACACACACACACACACACACACACACACACACACCCTCTTGAGAAAAGCAAGCAATTAGTTTTAGGCTGTGAGCTCAAACACATGGAGAGGGTGTGACACACACACCTTTCTTAAACCGCCGCGCACACACACACACACACGGACCAGTCCAACAACAACACAACATTCTAACAGACGTGGTCTTACAGATCTAGAGCAGAGGTTCTCAAAGTGAGGTCCGGGTACCCTCAGGAGGTCCTTGAGAGACGGGGGTTCCAGGGAGTCCGACTCTTCAGCAGAATTCATTCATATTCAATAGCATCAAAATCAGCTTAATGAGCCAAAACCTATGTAGAGTGGATATTTGAAAGCAGATATTTGAAGCTGACGTTTCGGCAGTGGTGTAAAGTAACTAAGTACATTTGCTTAAAGGAGTAGTTCACCCCCAAAATTACTTTTTTTCTATTGATTACTCATGCCATGGAGAGTAGAGTTCAATAATATTTTTTGTTTTTTGTCACATTCCTAAGACAAAATTTTGATTTGAGTAAATTTACCCCCATTGATTCCGGATGGTGACCCGTTTCGAAACGGGTCACCATCTGAAATGAATGGGGGTAAATTTATTGTTATCACATTTTTGTCTTATGAATGTTACAAAAAACTAAAAATATTATTGAACTCTACTCTCCATGGCATGAGTAAGTCATTTTGGGGGTGAACTACTCCTTTAAGTACTGTAATTAAGTACAATTCCTAGTATTGGAAATTTCCAATCTCCAATACTTTTACTTCTACTCCACTACATCTCAGATCCAAATATTGTACTTTTACTCCACTACATTTTTTGGAAACATTAGTTACTAGTTGCTATTTTCGAACATTTTGTACTTTTACTTTTGGTACTTTACGTACATTTTTGATGCCAACACTTTCATACATTTAGACTTTCATACTTTTTTTAGTACATTTTCAATCTACAGACTTTTACTTTTACCGCTGGCATACTGGTCCAGGCACATACCACCTAGGCATTGTCACATAGGCATGGATGCCTGTCGGCGTCGCCGGTTCGATTCCCGATCTGGACGACCTTTGCCGCGTGTCACTCCCCACCTCTCCCCCCATTTCCTGTCAGTCTACTGTCCTATCAATAAAGGCATAAAAGCCCAAAAACAAATCTTAAAAAAAAAAAGAAAAATAAGAATCCCTGACTAATGCATGTACAGAGGAGGGAGTGGGCGTTTCACCTGCACACGCACACACACACACACACACACACGCACACATGCACGCACGCACACCACTCTTGTCTCACGACTGTTTTTGCTTGAACAGTGAGAGTAATGTAAACAGAGCTGAGCACTATGTGCCATCTGCCTAATGTCACTGTGCAAGCACGCACACACACACACACACACACACACACACACACACACACACACACACACACACACACACACACACACACACACACACACACACACACACACACACACATGCACACCCGCACGTACGTTATACTTATGAGGACATCACCAGCATAGAAGATGGCTGAAAATAGAGCTTGTAGATCTACAACCCTTACCCAGTGTTGATTTCGTCGACTAAAACTATGACAAAAATGTTTGTCGACGAAAACTAAATAAAAACGAAATAAAAACTAAGCTGTGATGACTAAAACTAAGACTAAATATATTGACAATTTCGTCAACAAAATAAAAACTAGACTAAAAGGTTAGGGAGGGACTAGTGGAGAAGAGAGTCATTTTATGTTTGGTTGCTCTCAGGTGTTGCGTGCTGAAAATAGCAGATCTACAAGCTCACAGCGCATTGCCGGTTTGACTCCAGATCCGGACGATTTTTGCCGCATGTCAATCCCCATCTCTCCCCCCATTTCCTGTCAGTCTACTGTCCTATCAAATAAGGGCATAAAAGCCCAAAGAACAAATCAAAAAAGGAAAGTATGCTGTTGTTTTCTTCAGTTGCTCTAAAAGGCCCTGTCTAGTGTCTGTCTGTCTGTCTGTCAGACGGAGGTGAATAAAGTGCTACTTCTACTCCTCTCATTGTGCCTCTCCTCTCCTCTCCTCTCCTCTCCTCTCCTCTCCTCTCCTCTCCTCTCCTCTCCTCCTCCTTGACCGACGCTTCCTTCCTGTCCTCAACATCCGTCTTGTCTCAGTTTCTGTGTATTTTTATCTGCGTTGCTGCCTCCATTATGTTGCTGTTTTGTTTTGCTTGTTTCATCTTAGACCCTTATTGCCCCGCGGGCAAAAATAGCAGATATACAACCTTGCAGCGCGGCACTCGGTCAGAGGTGTCAATTGGGTATGGCAAGGTATGACTTGACTTTGACTTAATCCTCTTGGCCCCCTTGGGAGCATAGGGCGTCCACCATGGATCTCCACCTCACTCTCCTCTGTGCAATGGTTTTTGCTTCTTGCCAGGAGGTCCCTGTCTTGGACAGTTCATCAAGCGTGGACCGCCTCCAGTTGGACTTTGGTCTACCTGGCTTCCTCTTGCCTTGAGGATTGTAGTCTAGGGCTTGTCTTGCTATGTTTCTTGGATCCTTTCTAAGTGTATGTCCGATCCATCCCCACTTTCTAGCTTTGATTTGTGTGGTAATTTGCTCCGGTTTCATGCATCTCCACAGGTCTACATTTGAGATCTTGTTGGGCCACCAAATATGGCAAATTATGGCAGCTGCCATACCTTGGCTACGGGGGGAAAATTTTAAATGTACTTCTTAAAATAAATGTGTCATGTCTGTTGCTAACGTGCAAGACACCAGTCATGTTGCCATACCTGACTGACCTAAGGGACGCCACTGCACTCGGTGCCATGCTGTGAGCTTGTATATCTGCTATCTTTTAATAGTTAAAGCATAAAATAATGGTTCAAGTGGTTCAAATCTAACATGACACAATTCCAGGTGTTAATGAAAGGCATTCTACAAATGCCTTCTAAATCGGTGGTTCTCAGACTTTTTCGTAATTCAGAATCCACATTCTTTCCAAAAACTTTCAAAAATTGTTCAAAAGTAGCAGATGTACAAGCTTGCAGCCGCGTGACACAAAGGGACGCGACGTGATCTTGTAGATCTGCCATTTTTAAAATGCAAACATCTAAGATGACACAGATTCTTAATCGGTTTTAAGGGTTAAGGAGATATTTCACTGTTTAGTCATTTTAACGTCTACTCAGGCTTTTGTGTTTCACTTGCAGACAGTTGCAACATACAGTATTTTGGTATTCGATATTATCATTTTATCCTATTCAAACCCATTGTAAACTTCAAACTCCATTTTAACCACCATAGACCCGTTGAAAACGCCCAGTCCTTGGTTCTGGTGATTGATATATTCAGTCCTTCTTAAGTCTCGATCAGAGTCGGCTCCGCGGTGGAAGGCGGCTATCCACCGCGGTGTAGTCTTTTTGAGTCATAAAACTACAACGTTACGTCATTCCTCGCGGTGAAGAGCTTTCCACCGTGAGTCCCGACACATCTCTCTGTTTTTACTTTCAGACAGATAGGCTCTTCACCCCGTTCACTGATTGTTCGATCTAAATGTTGCACTATATGCAACATTTACCATCTTGACATTGTGGTCGAGACTTTAACTCCAGTTGTTGTAGTATTCATTATTTTACCATGCTGTCAGTAAAGCAGACATAGAGTACTTGCTCAGTGTCATTAGTGTGTCATACAGGATGTGTCTTGGAGGATTCCTTGTTCCCTACTGTCTCATTCTGAAGGGGTCGAAGAAAGGCTAGTGCGTATTTTTTTTTACCTTTGGTTATGAGTAGGGGTGTAACGATACATTTTAACAGCAATAGGCCTACGATACACATCACGATACATGGTCAAAGATAATGATACATGGACGATATTGGTTCATTCATGGCGATACGATACGATACGATGATTTAAAATATAGTTACTATTTAGCAAAGAAATGAAATTTGTGTAAAATGTGTAAAAAAATCTATTATTATGGAAGTAAACGCTGTGATTCTCGCACAAATATATGGACATTATATTTCAACACATGGACAAACCCACCTTGACATGCACAGAGATTACACACATTTATCGATAGACTAAGAGTAGCTATATGGAATGGAAAGGTAATTAGACCACTCTTTTTAATTTTACTTAGTTTCCATACAATAAATTATTTGCATTGCAAAACGATTCAATACCGATTACATTTTGAAATGATACGATACGATACAAAGCCAAAATGGTGCGATATTTTGCTTTTGCAAACAATATAGTAGATCATTGCAATTCATAATTGATTTTTCGATTCAGTTATATTGTTACACCCCTACTATATTTCTACCCCTTTTTGTTCAGAGCACACACCTGACAAAAGATCATTGATATTAAATATTGATGATGATAGTTAAGTCAAATATTGTAATTGCGATGCATATGTACAGTACAGTATGTAACTTTGTTATGGTCCGAACCGAAAGTACATTTAGTCATTTGTCGGCCCTTGGGTGTTTTCATATTGTCTAATGTGGCCCCCTTTGAAAAAGGTTTGTACACCCCTGTTCTACTGTAATACGAGAGGGGGGGAGCTGTGGTTTTTCATTTATTTTATTTCATTTTTTGTTTGATACTGATGGGTCTGAGCGGTTCGCACACAACGTGTGAGCTTGTAGATCTGCTGGTTACTGCTTGGGTCTCCTTTCTTTCTCCTCCTGATCTTCTCTCCTTTGTCGCCGTAGTCTTTGTTCTCCGTGTCGTTGGGACTCTTCTCGCTTCCGCTGTGTTGTTTGGCCGGCGCTGACAGCTTGCATACGCTCCTGTCACTTAGCAAGGTCGAAAGGTCGGTGAAAATAGGTCAATGGCGTGTGTGAGTGCGTGCGCGCGCGCGTGTGTGTGTGTGTCATAGGAGGTCAAAGCATAAAAAAGGGCATTGTGGATTAAAAGATTATATTCTATTTTAAGCCGACTGTTCCTCTACTACATGTACCTTGAAATAATTCAAACAACTGTAGCCTACCAAACATTTGACATTGGAGTTACGGCATTTCTTGCCTTTAGTTTGCCTGCTCTGATCAGACGTGCGGGAACATTTGTACATACTGTAATATATGTTTATTGTCTCCGCCGGGCCTTGGTGAGAGAGTATGTTTTGCACCCTGTCCGTGTGTCTGTCCGTCTGCGAACCAGTGGTGAAAGTGAGCCGGAACGGCCGGAACCCCCGTTCCGTTAAAACATTTGGAGCCGGAACGGAGTTCCGTTAAGAAAGGGAGAAGCCAGCTGTCAAAAATCCCATGTTAAAAATAACCTGCCACAAACGCACGTCCAGGAAGAAAACAATAGCCTATACTAAAGTCAGATTAACATACAGTAGGCTACACAAGTGTTACTAGTTATACTATATTTTCTGATAAAGTGCTTCTAAATTATTCCCGTGGGTTTGTGTAGGTCAGTGTAATCGATTCGGTTTGTTTCAGTGTTTGACACGGAGCGGGTAGGTGGGACGTTCGTGAACGAATCGAGTCGTTTGAACGGCTCTTTGAAATGAACGATATAGGATTCGGTTCACAGTAGGGAGCCGTTCCTTCGAATGAGCCAGTCTTTTGAACGGCTCTTTGAAAGGAACGGATCCTAGAGATCCGGCTCACTTCAAAGAGCCATAAATCCCATCTCTAGGAGAGACTCGTCGTGTCTGTGGCACTCTGCCTGCCATGGTGCCTGCATGCGATGCAGCCTTAAGCTGCAGAATAGACCAAAATGATTCTATTCTGCATCTTTGGAAATACCCCAGTAAAGTATAGGCTATACTTAAAACCTGTACTTAAATACAGTACTTTAGTAAATGTAGACTACTTAGTTACTTTAGATAACTGGTTATAATAATATTAATAATAATATATTATATTATCTGGAATGTATGAGCTTTCAAACATGCTTTACATGTGTGTGGGGGCCTGGGGAGACAACAAATAAGAGAGCAGGATATGGTGACAGGATAGAATAATGTTGCTCTATCAGCATTTCTTTCTTTGTTGATGCTGCTACTGTATGTGTTTATGTGGATATACTAAACAAAATGTTGTTGTACAGTGACCATAAACATCTTATCTTATCTTAGGTGATTCTGCTAGCCCTACTGCTTACCCTTCTGTATGGAACAATGAACAATATGAAGAGTCTTATTATAGATAGGCCTATTTCCTTTAGGATTTCAATCATGTTTCATGTTACAGTTAGTGTAATGCCGTTGCCTTTCAGGTGTAGGACCTGTAGTGTTTTTATTGTGTGTATAACTATGCCAAAATGCAGTTTTCTATGCATTTCAGGGGTTTTGGGGGGTTAGAGCCTCCCAATTTTTTCCGGCCGCGCAGCTTTGCCGCGCGGCCAATTTTGGGACAGTTCCGGCAAGAATTTCAAACCACTTTCACCACTGCTGCGAACACTAGCTAATCTCTATGTTTTGTTACATCAGTGGTGTAAAGTAACTAAGTACATTTACTGTACTTAAAATTAAGTACAGTTGTGAACTTCTAAGGTATTTGTACTTGATTATTTCCAATTTTCAATACTTTTACTTCTACTCCACATCTTGGATCCAAATATTGTACTTTTCATCCACATCATTTATTTGAAAACTTTAGTTATTAGTCACTACGTAGACGTTGGTCATTATTACAAAACCTACATTGACAACTTCAGCCCTATCCGGCCTTTTGAAAATAGCCGATCTACAAACTCACAATGTGTCACATCGCAACGCATTGTGAGCTTGTGAATCTACAATTTTCAAAGTAGTTGAAGTTCAATTCCGGACTTTCACTTGTGACAGAGTATTTCTACATTGCAGCATTGATTTAGCATTTAGCATTTTAAGGAATGAGAGTACTTTTCCACCACCGCATCCTATGCCTTTAAAGGTGCACAAAACCCCAGGTTGATTTTGTAGTTTTTTGGGGGGTTAATCAGGTCAAAAACTACAGCAGGGTAAAAACACATGACCTCATAGTACCCTGTGATGTAAGAAACACACACAGCTGCAGCTAATCACATTAATAATGGGTGTGTTACATTCAACTGACAGTGCTGTTGACTACTGTCTACTGTCTAACACACCCATTATTAATGTGATGTGATTAGCTGCAGCCGCGTTGTTTACTCGCCTGTAGCTAATCCAAATGGACCCTTTTGGTTTGTAGAGGGTGTACCAGGACCGGACTGGGACATCAATTCGTCCCTGGCATCTTGGCCCAGACCGGCCCACAACAACCATTGGCAGAAATATTCACAAATTATTATATATATTTTTTAAATGGCTGATCTGTGACGAGTTGTGAGCTTGTAGATCATCTATATTGTCAAATAGCCGGTGGTTTAAACTGCTCACGTCGTCTATTATAGTCACTTCTTTTGGCTTTGTTGTCGTGGACCTGGTTTAGCTTAGTTCTCGCAAAAATATGACACTGGTTTGTATGCCGGAAGCCCTGGATTAAAAACATTCACAGCAAAACCCCGCAAATAGAACCAAGCGACCCTGAATATCAGAGACAGACAAAATATTGACGTTTAGATAACTTTGTTTTGGAAGACGTGGTAGCGCTGTGTGGCTCTTTGGGGACGGTATGGGAAAACCCTCTTTGACTCAGCTCAAAACCTCTTCCTCCGTTCAGCCTTATTAACACTGTTAACCCGGGAAAGCATCCGTGTTACTCCCCTTCCCTCAATGACCATACATGAAGCTACACGTAGATAGCATTTTTTAGGTTTTAGAAGTTTTTTACTGATTAGGTGCGTGGTCTACCTATGTAGCTAGCTACCTATGGTCTTCCTACCTTATTGTTTTTCTAGATTGATATTCCTATGCATTGTTATATTGTTGTTGATCTACTGACATATTATTTTGCTTATTATATTGATGTATTACCTGCTTATTGTAAGTCGCTTTGGATTAAAAGTGTCTCTTAAATGCCTAAATTGTAAATTATTTTAGATTTTAGCAAAAAAAAAGCAAAGAAAATGCCTTATTTTTTACTTTGGCTTTCAAAAATAGCAGATCTACAAGCTCATAACTTGTCAGCTTGTAGAACGAAATATTCAGAGATTACAAAATGTCTGTCTAAATCCGAAAAAAAATGTTTTCGGAAAAAAATGTAATGTTTCTACCGGTATGTCAGTGGTTCTCAAACGTTTTCATATCATGGACCCTCAAAATCATAATTAATCGGTGGCCAAATACATACTGGGGCCCTATCCACCAGCAAAGAACCGGTTCCAGAACCAGTGCCGGTTCAACTTTCTTGGAACCTTGGTTCGTTCTTGCGAACCGGCTTGCGTTTCCACCAGATTGAACCAGAGGAACCAAGGATTTTGTGGTTACCGTTCTGAACCAACTTTTACGCTTTCAGAACCAACTCCGGTTCTCGGTGGAAAAGCTCACCTCTGGTTCATCCCATAGGCGGTAGCCGGTGGAAAAGGCCCTACTGTATCATTTTTGGGGGTCCATGACATAAAAAAGCTTGAGAACCACTGACGTAGAATTTTTGTCTTTTTTTTTTAGAAAACTGTTAGGATTTATAAGATATTTTGCAGAATAAATGGTAAATGGTGCTTTTATATAGCCAAAGACGCTTTACAGAGATTGTGCATTACATTCACCCATTCACACACATTCATTCATACACCGATGGCTCAAGGACTCTTCGACACTAAGTCTGGGGGAGCCCGGGATCGAACTGGGAAACCCTTCAGGAACCCTCTGTGTTCTAAGACGGCAACTCTACCCATGAGGGCCTCAGGTGTTAATGGGTTAACATGTGATACAGGATGTCTCATCCCAGTCCTTCCTCTACAGCCTGCATTTAGCACTGCTGGCGGTCAACTAATTACATTTACTCAAGTACTGTACTTTTACTTTACTGCACTACGTGTGTCCATTTTCAATACCTTTACTTATACTAATGTTGTACTTTTTAACGCCAGCTTTGTCAGCTTTTGTTACTAGTACCAATACACATAAACCTCTTAATCTCTGTTGCCCGTTATATTGTCCATACACCTCAGCTATTTGAAAACAGTTGATCTACAAGCTCACAAGCTTTAGATTAGCTTTGGTATGGTAAAATCAAACCCAAGTTTGAAGTGAGCGGTAGTGTGTGTGTGTGTGTGTGTGTGTGTGTGTGTGTGTGTGTGTGTGTGTGTGTGTGTGTGTGTGTGTGTGTGTGTGTGTGTGTGTGTGTGTGTGTGTGTTCTCCTCTCTCCAAAACAAAACACTGTGTGTGTGTGTGTGTGTGTGTGTGTGTGTGTGTGTGTGTGTGTGTGTGTGTGTGTGTGTGTGTGTGTGTGTGTGTGTGTGTGTGTGTGTGTGTGTGTGTGTGTGTGTGTGTGTGTGTGTGTGTGTGCGCGCACGCGCGCGTGTGTGTGTGTGTGTTGCTCACCCAGGTGTGTGTGTGTGTGTGTGTGTGTGTGTGTGTGTGTGTGTGTGTGTGTGTGTGTGTGTGTGTGTGTGTGTGTGTGTGTGTGAGTGTGTGAGAGTGTGAGCCATACTTGCTCACTCAGGCCACCACTGCTATTGCAGTTGATGCTCAGGGCAGGCTGGACTCAACAGCACCTCTCTGGTCACCCAGGGGTACTCAGGCTACATACACCAGAGGCTACATACAGACAGACAGACACACATACATACATACATACACGGATACGCACACGGCCACGCTATGGAGACGGTGTGACCACCGCTCAAAAATGTACTTGGGGGACGGCAGTGGCTCAGGAGGTAGAGCGGGCCACTTTAGGAAACAGAAGGTTCAATCCACCGGCTGGCTCCCCCCTGGGCAGAAGTGTATTTGAGCAAGAACACTAAAGTGCTCCTGAAAATCATTTTTTTTGCATGGTTTCCTCCACCGTCTGTGTATGAATGCACTTTACATAAAGACGTTACTGTATATAAATATGTTTACTATTCATATTTTGGTACTTTGGACTTTTTTGTGCTTGTCCTTTAGCCTAAATGGGCGTCAGTGGCTCAGGGGTAGAGCTGCCGGCTTAGAACATGGAGGGTCCCCGAAGGGTTCCCAGTTCGATCCCGGGCTCCCCCAGAGTTAAAGGACAACTCCGCCCTAAATCACTTCTAGGCTCATTTTCCTACTTATATTGATCCATAAAGACTGTCCATGGGGTCTATTAGGCAGAAATGCTCCTGTTGTCCAGTTTCCCCAGCAGAACCCAGCAGCTCTCATAGCATAGAGTGGAGCATATAAGCCTATCGCTTTTACACTATTTGGTGTGGTCAAAAGTGATTTCTTTTTTCATGAATGTGTTACTTGTTGTCATTACAAACACATCCATGCCTTGTTTGCTCCACACAAGCCACCACAGTCTCATAAATCATGTTTTGGGGTGAGCATTCAGCACAACTGCCAATCAAAGTGACTGTACTGGCCAATCACAGGGCATCTTTTCCGGGACTTGGTAAAGCACATAAAAGCATAACATCTGTTTAGCAGAGTGTGATGGCTTTTGTGGGACAACGATGGCATGGATGTGTTTGTAATGACAACTAGTAACACATTCATGAAAAATAAATTCACTTTTGACCACAACAAATAGTGTAAAAGTGATAGGCTTATAGGCTCCACTCTATGCTATGAGAGCTGCTGGGTTCTAATGGGGAAACTGGACAACAGGAGCATTTGTGCCTGATAGACCCCATGGACAGTAATTTTGGATCAATATACGTAGGGAAATGAGCCTAGAAGACTGATTTAGGGCGGCGTTGTCCTTTAATGTCAAAGAGTCCTTGTGCAAGACTCTGAACCAATAGTTGCTCCCAATGAGCAGGTTGGTGCCTTGCATGGTTTCCTCCGCCATAGGTTTCTGAATGTGTGTGTGAATGGGTGAATGTAATGCACAATCTATGTAAAGCGCCTTGGATAAAGGCACTATGCAACATTTACCATCTTAACATTGTGGTCGAGACTTTAACTCCAGTTGTTGTGGTATTAATTATTTTACCATGCTGTCAGTAAAGCAGACATAGAGTACTTGTTCAGTGTCATTAGTGTGTCATACAGGATGTGTCTTGGCAGGCAGGGCTTCCTATTGGCTGGCTGTCAGACTGCCTGTACATCTCTGGAGCACTGCTGGAAAGACACCAAGTACAAGTACTCTACTTTAGCACTATTTTTAGGTACTTTATTTCCCCTTTTCAATACTTAGAGGCAATTATTGTACTTTTGATCTGGTATTTCCAGTCCTCTTGCACTTGAAGGCAGAGTAACCAGGTCTTTTCACCTGGGTCTGTCGTGGTGGGCAAGGTGTTGAGCTTGTGCCAAAGGCACATTATCTGCTGTTTTACAAAGACTTTGTAAACATTTTGAACACGTTTGAGTGGAGGAAAAGGACTTTCAGTTTTTATGTAATTAACTGGAAGACTTCTTCTTCCACCTCTTGCTCTGGAGTCAAATTTTGACAGCAAATCTATTTTGAGTCACTCAATCAAATTCCATTTAGTCTTAGTCTGGTTTTAGTCAACAAAATATACCGTTGGAAGAAACGAGTGTCAAAAAATTATTGTTCATCCAGGTTTTGGATTATTACTTGCTGTAAGTATTTCTACAGTGCAGTATTGGTTCTTTTACTCAAGTATTAACCAATTTAGGCCTAGGATTATTGACTGCTTTAACTATTGAAAAATAGCAGATATACAAGCTCACAGCACGGCACCGAGTGCCGCGCTGCGAGCTTGTAGATCTTCTATTTTTGAAAAATCATGATTTTTCTTTGCAAGTCTTTGAATATATCTATTTAAAAGCAAACATTTGTAACTCAAATATTTGCTTCTGGGGGGTCCCTGGAACAACATATTTTGAGTTGGGGGTCTGTGGCCGAATAAATGTAATTTTGGGGGTCCTTGACATGAAAAAGTTTGAGAACAGTTGATTTAGAGGAAGGATTTAGAAGTCGGGTCAAAGATCGGGTCAAAGATATTCAAAGACTCACAGCGCGATATACAAGCTCACAGGGCGGCACCGAGTGCCGCGCTGCGAGCTTGTAGATCTGCTATTTTTCAATAGTTAAAGCATAAAATAATGGTTAAAGTGGTTCAAATCTAACGCGCGTTCCCGGTATTTGAGAGTTAAATGCGATTACTTTTTTCCACCGCATGACTGCTTTTACTCAAAGTAAATAATCGTAAGGACTTCCTCCTCCTCCGCGGCCGTCCGTCTCTGGAGTGGAGAGCTCCACTCTCAGGCTGTAAACAAGAACACATCTTCACAAGGAAATGACCCTGTGACAGAGGTCACACAAGGTCAGCCTTTCCCATGAGGCAGTGGGGGAGGGAGGAGATGTCAGGACAATAAGTGAAACGTCCCCCCAGGGGTGTCGCACCAAATTCTGGGCCCTGGGTTCAAGGATTCACTGATGAATGACACCCATGAATGTTCTTCAAATAGGGGGGAGGGGGTTTAACCCATTTAGACTGGGCCATTTAGACTGACGCATTATTAGACATTATTTTGTGCTTTTGAAAAATAGCAGATATACACGTTTTTTTTTGAAAAACTTATGTTTCTATGTCAGTGGTGCTCAAACCTTTTCATGTGAAGGACCCCCAAAATTATATGTATTTGGCCACGGACGCTTAAAAAATACATATATTCAAAGAGTTGCACACATTTAAAAAATAGCAGATGTAAGCATCTATTTTATTACTAAAGTATAAAATAATGAAGGCCCCTCCACCTTGGGCCCTAGTAACTCAGTCCCACTTTTCCCCCCTTGTGACGCCCCTGTGTCCCCCCAGTGAGCTGACATCAAGTGCTGGCTCATCTCATCTTGCTCAAAACGAGAGCGAAGGACTTTATCAAAAAAACAAACACGTGCTGTGAAAAGTTATTAGCCGAGCACCCGGCCAATGGTGGACGTCTGTTGAAGAGGCTAAGTGGAAACTGATACCACAAATAGAAACATGTTCCCGCGGCCTGAGGAAGTTTGTTCTCTCTCTCTCTCTCTCTCTCTCTCTGTGTGTGTGTGTGTGTGTGTGTGTGTGTGTGTGTGTGTGTGTGTGTGTGTGTGTGTGTGTGTGTGTGTGTGTGTGTGTGTGTGTGTGTGTGTGTGTGTGTGTGTCGCGCGCGCGTGTGAGCGTGTGCGCGCGCGCGTCTGTTTTTGCTATATCCCCCTCTGGTCGTTGGGTTTGGTGAGGATATGTTTTATATCTGCTTCTGATCAGACTGAATTAAATATTAAATACATGCATTTCCTTTTTGGGGGAAACGTAAAGTGTCTGATGTGTTTTTATAATATTACAGTTTAACGATTACATTTTGAAATGCACGCGTCAACGAAATCAACCGCTATTCCAACAGTATGTTGGGCAAAATGTGTAAAAGAATACCTTCATTGAATGTAATGTCAATAATAGTGACAGGAATAATAATAAACAAAATCAACACAATTTAACTATTTAATACTGATGCTTAGTTGCATAGTTTTTGTGCTTGGTGTTTTTCCACTGCAGTTCTTATTACACAGGGCACTCTCTTCACTATGATATCTGCTGGCTGTTCTGTTTACATAAAGTTAGTCAAAGTTACATTCAGATGTCCTGTTTATATAACGCTGAGTGTAGACATGGGTACCGTAAGGCCGATAAGCTCTCTACTTTTCCCCTCGTTTAGTTCCTTGCAGTGACCTTGTACCAGGTAGGGCTGTCACCATTATGACATTTTACATGACGATTAATTGTCACTCAAATAATTGCGATTAACGATTTAATTGTGTTTTTGTCATTGACAATTACATTTCTGTTTGGCTTGTGGGCTTTGAAGTTGCACATGGCAGATATGACACAAATATACAAAGAAAAGAAAGAAATTGACAACTTTATACTTAAAAAAGAACATTGATAGTGGAAATATCTACAAGCTCACAATGCCTCACGATGCGACGCGTTGTGAGCTTGTAGATCTGCTATTTTTGAAAATGTTTGAAAATATATGAACATGAAAACGATTATGATGATTATGACAAAATAATTGCGATTATGTAAAATAATCTTTCTTTTTTACACACCATTATAATGTTCTTATTTTCACCATAAGACTCAATCACTGAATGTCAATTCTCCAGGTTTTCTTCAGAATATGTATGACACTTATTTTACTAGGACACTATGGCGTATTAGGATTCCACGAGTACTAGTGCTTCCATCATAACTCTGAGAGTGTTATGGTTATAACCACCCAAACTCTGTTCCATGTGTGCACTCTCAGAGTTACATCTTACCTGCTTATGGTCAATGAGTTGCCAGTGAGTTGGTCAGTGCAAGCTTGCCACCATTGGTGTGCGAATGTGGGAATTAGGTGAGGACGCTGGTGTCAAATGTTCTCCGCTTCACTTCCCAATGTATGAATGAATGGACCATTGTGAAGCGCTTTGAGTTCGCAACTTGCTTAGAAAAGCGTTATAAAAATGTAGGGCTGTTCAGGGCTAGCTCTTGTGTTTCTGGTAATATTATTGTCCGCTCACTTTACTGTATGTCTGTGGGAAAAATGGGATTTTGACAAAAATGTCCACCACATCCAGCTTGGCGATAGTCTCGCGTGGCCAGACGGTTGCCTCCGCGATTTGGTCAAATGCTCCCAGCATACAGTCTGGCAAAGCAGAAAGATAAAAATGAGTGCGAGATGAAAGCGGAAGTGAAGCCCCCACGTCACTTCCGTTTCAGTCTCACATCGCACACATTTATCATTATATAAATAAAAATCATATAAGCATGTTTAGCTTGCTGCTTAGCAGAAATTAAATTTTAAAATATATTTTCTTGAACGGTAATGCCCGTTTCCATTACTCGCCGTTCGGGAGCTGCTGTTCCAGACTCTATATAGCATTCAGAGATTGTGGAATAGTTGTCTGGCTACGCGAGACTAGCTTGGCGATGACCCCTGCCTTGTACCACTTCCTGGATTCATTGGTCTACTGCTCTATAGCCTGATAAAATGTTTTTATTTTCTTTTTTTCTTTTTTTTCTTTTCATGAAAATGAAAATTTCAAATTCTGGGATTGTGATCCCACAGAGCCCAGATCTCAAAGCATGTCTTCTCCTTCATTTTGACCACATAATGCATGCAACTGTACTTAAACCCCACACCAGATCTCTTATAGGCAATATATAAGCCAATGTGGGTTGTGTAGATCTGCTATTTCTGGCAAGCATAGAATAGGGATAATGGGGTTCAAGTAGTGAATAGTTACATGTAATTGTACATTACTTCCTGATGGATTAAAAACTCTCTCTGTCAGGTACGTGCACACATAGACATCACAGGGGGCTTGAGCCCCTGCCCTTTTATCCATCTGTAAAAAGTGCCCTCTCCAATGCAGTTTTTACTATGGCGAAAGAAAAATGCACAGGCCCACCTGCCTGTCCAAATTCTCCTGAACTTGAACGCAGCATCTTATCTTGAAAGAATTGCGCTCTCTGTGTAGAAATCCATGCCGTGACGCCACATCTCCAGTATTCACTATAATGCTTAGTTCAGTGTGGTATCAAGCACTAGCCTCGCAAAAGCCACTCTCCCAGGGGAGAGTCTGGGAGTTCTCCATAGACAATGCATTACGCAATGACGTAGTTACTCACTTTGACTGACAGGTCCAGTCAGTAGTCATCAGCGCATCAAAACATCGTCGGGAGAACATCAAATACGTCTTTTCCAGACAGAAATTCCAAAGGTGCAAACTGTTGTTCGTTTTTAAGTTATGAGATGCCGTTGATTTCAGATAAAACTTCGCTTAATGCAGCTTTTATTTGCGATTTGTGAACTCGCGTCGGACATGGGGTCCGCCATGTTTGTTTACAAAATGCAAGTGCCGCTCGACCAATCAGGAGCGGTTTGAGGCGGATTCGCTCGAAATGCAGCATTTTGATTGGAAATTCTCTGCCAATTTCCAGACCGAGAAAGGAAGCACATTGGTGATGACGTAGCTCGGGATGGCTTGCGAGGCTAATCAAGCACTGCCTCTCTAACATTCTCTTCACGTCCCTGTCTCTCTGTCCCTCTGTCAGGTGAGTGCCAACGTGCTGATCTTCCTGTGCACCAACATCATAGGGATCTGCACCCACTACCCTGCCGAGGTGTCCCAGAGACAGGCCTTCCAGGAGACCAGGGGGTACATCCAGGCCAGACTGCATCTGCAGAGGGAGAACCAGCAACAGGTACCACACACGCATTTTCTTTTCTTTTCTTTTCTTTTAATTTTATTAGTGTTGTGCAGTCTCCAGTAATTGAATGTGGTATTATCCATGTTTATCCATGTTTGGTGTCTTATAATCCCGTAAGGGATGGGTCTTTTGACAAGACACGAAAATAAAGATTCATTCATTCATTCATTCATTCATTCACTCACACACACACACACACACACACACACACACACACACACACACACACACACACACACACACACACACACACACACACGTTGTGAGCTTGAAGATCCACTATTTTCTAAACATTGTCTTGAAAACTTGTGAAATGGGACAGTCTGCATTATGAGTATTTGTACTTTTGGTACTTTAAAGGGTGATGGGTGACTTCGCTTAGGTTTCTTCCTCCAATCATGATCAAGTGGGGGCAGGCCAGGGTGTGCGTAAGGCCCGCCCCCATTCGACCATGATTGGAGGAAAGCCCCACTCCATTTTGTTATTATTTGAATTAAATTAAATCACCTACCCTACCTTTAAGTACATTTTGATGCCAATACTTTTGTACTTTTACTCAACTACATTTTGAATTCCTGACTTGAACAGAGCATGTCTACCAAATGTGAATACTTTTCCCACCACTGTCACAATGTCTATTTGTCAAATTCTACTGTACTTTGGCTCTTCCAAATAGCACAACAAGCACACACATACTGTACACGCGCGCGCACGCACACACACGTACACCCACACACTCAGGGGCGTCACAAGGGTGGGGGAAAGTGGGACTGAGTTACCAGGGCCCAAGGTGGAGGGGCCTTAATTATTTTATTGCGACCGTCAGGGAGCAGTTTACTATGAAAACCTCCACCGGCCGTCCGTCCGTCGGTCGGTCGGTCGGTCGGTCGGTCGGTCGGTCACACGTCACACGTCACACCTTTGCCCTGCTCATATCTCCGCATCAGTATATAGGGCTTGTTTGTTTATTGTATGACATCACGCCACATCATCAGCTGTGGACTCTGTGATGTCATCGTATCTCCATATATGGCCATCTCCGTATATGGAGATATAAGTCGTCCATGCCCAAGTATGGGCTGGTGAGGTCAGACTTTGTGTGATGCGTAGGTTATCTCCATATATGGAGATTCAACATTCCAGGCAATGCTCTCTTCCCTGGTGAGAATTGCCCCTTTATATAGGGCTTGTTTGTGTATTGTATGACATCACGCCACATCATCAGCTGTGGACTCTGTGATGTCATCGTATCTCCATATATGGCCATCTCCGTATATGGAGATATAAGTCGTCCATGCCCAAGTATGGGCTGGTGAGGTCAGACTTTGTGTGATGCGTAGGTTATCTCCATATATGGAGATTCAACATTCCAGGTGTAACTATGGCTACCCGTATGACGTGAGAGGTGGAGGTTGTGATATTTGTGGAGATAAGCGACCAACGGTCGCTTATCTCCCGATTAGGGAGTCTTACTGGTAATTTAGCTATTGAAAAATACAGATATACAAGCTCACAGCGCAGCACCGAGTGCTGTGTTGTGAGCTTGTAGATCTGCTATTTTTGAAAAGTCGTGAAAATGTGTGTAAATCTTTGAATATATGTATTTTTTAAGTGAACATTTGTAACTAATTTTGTTTCTGGGGTGTCCCTGGAACTAAATATTTTTATATGGGTGTCTGTGGCCAAATACATGTCATTTTGGGGGTCCTTCACAAGTTTGACTGACATAGAAGGATTTAGAAGACCTTTATAGAATCGTGTCAAAAATATTCAAAGACTTGCCAAAAATTTCAAGATTTTTCAAAAATAGCAGATCTACAAGCTCGCAGCGCGCTGTGAGTTTCAATAGTTAAAGCACAAAAGAATGCGTAATGATGCGTTCCCAGTCTAAATGGGATAAACCCCCTTCCCCTATGAAGACCATCCATGGGTCCATCCATTTGAATCCTTGTACCCAGGGCCCAGAATTTGGTGAGATACCCCTGCCGTGATGTTTGTAAAAAATAAAGAATAAAACGTGTTTTCCAGGAACGGCTGTTGCTCTCTGTGTTGCCACGGCACGTCGCCATGGAGATGAAGGCTGACATCAATGCCAAGAAGGAAGACATGATGTTCCATAAGATCTACATCCAGAAGCACGACAACGTCAGGTCAGAGCAACCTGTACCACCTCTACAATCTGTACTAGGGATATGACCATATGAAAATGTCATATCACCATTATTGTCACAAAAGAAATGGCGATTTATCGTGATAATCAAAATCCATTATCCTGGGGCGGAACATTTGCTTTTTTCATCAAGATAAATGATAATATTGCTTATCGTCCCATCCCTAATCTGTACATCCTTGTATAATTTCTTTTTTTACTGAATAGGTGCTTATGATTGGTACATACATTGGTGTGTATATGTATATATATATATATGTGTGTGTGTGTGTGTGTGTGTGTGTGTGTGTGTGTGTGTGTGTGTGTGTGTGTGTGTGTGTGTGTGTGTGTGTGTGTGTGTGTGTGTGTGTGTTTGAACAATGTTGTTTGATATCACTCACACACATACAGAGGGGACTATAAGGACTACAGTATAGGGTGGTTTGGCACAGAGGAGGCTAATTAACACTAGTGAGGGAATACTTAATCGCCTGCAGCCAAAGATAAGGGAGTCCCTGAAGATCGAGCGCCTCAGCACACATTCAATTACAGCACTGGGCATGTACTGTACATGCACGCACGCACGCACGCACACACACACACACACACACACACAATCTGCATGCACGTACACTCCGCATGCACGCATGCAGCCACGTCGTGCACGCAGCACCAGTCTGAGGTGCAGGTCAGGTCTCACTCTATCAGTAGCACTGACAATAAAACAGCGCTCCTTGCTGTGCGGAGGTGAAAATACACGTCATAGGCTACACTTAACCAATGAGCATGGACACTGATGATTCCACATGCTTTATTAAAACGTATCCCACCTAAGATGGTGAAGTATTAGAGGGTTGTTTTTACTCATCAAATCGTTAAAGGAGTACTTCACCAATTGTCAGCCTATCTTCATATCAACTATATGAAGATAGGCTGACAATTGGTGAAGTACTCCTTTAATGATTTGAATGCCAATTATGAATGCCAATAATAAGATGGCACTCACTATTGCTGTCTATTTGGTCTGTGTATTTGTATATCGAGCTATTTCAACCTTTTTTAGTTTAATTACATTTTTGTTTTACTAAAAAAAAAAATCTATTAATAACGCTTTTTACATTAGTAATAGAAAACAGGTTATTGCATTAATAACGGTTGGAATGTTGTTTGAAATGATGTCATCTTATATAATGAATATTGAGGACCAATGAAGATAAGTTTGTTGTGAGCTTGTTGATTAGCAAAAACTAAACTAAGCTGTTTGGGAGGGAGTAGTGCACAAGAGATCCAGTATAACTAAAAGACATTTTATGTTTTGTTGCGCTCGGGTGATGCCCTCTGAAAATAGCCAATCTACAAGCTCTCAACGCATCTCGCTGTGACGCGAGACGCGTCAGTCAAAGTCAACACTGGTATTCTGTTAATAATGAACTAAGTGCGTGATCATTTTACTCCACAGTTATTTAAGTAACTCTCTGGCCGTCTCCCCAGCGTAACACATCGCCTTGGAAAACAAGGAAGTGTTGGTCAAATAGAATCCATTTCTGGTACTGGATCGTCTATTTCTCGCTTCAAATATTTCTAAAAACATTCTTGAGAGCAACGTTTAGTTGTAAATGTGTGTTTGCTCACATGGCTATCATGTTGGATACGGCATCAAATTCACTCAGCAGGTGCTCTGAGCCTTTGAATAGGCATCGGTCCGTTATAGACCGTTCGTTAAGCGGTCTGTTATCCAGAAATAATTGAATCAAGCATTCAACCAAGCCGTGTAATAAAAAGTAAAGGTGGTTGCACACTGCTGCGTTTTTCGTTGCGAAATGCGTTTTTCAGGGCAAGGAGAGAGAGAGAGATATAGAGAGCAAGGGACCGAGTGGTGCGCGAAACGGGCGGCAGTGTGCAAACGTGACTGACATAACGTGAGGTTGATTTTTTATTTGCGTGCTCCGAAATTCACTCCGATATTCGGCCCGAAAAACGCAGCAGTGTGCAACCACCTTAACGGTGTGATCGTTTTCCTCCACAGTTTTCTGTTAGGAGTTATTTATAATGAAATAAGTGACGTGTGATCCTTTCCTCCACAGTATTCTGTTTGCAGACATCGAGGGATTCACCAGCCTGGCCTCTCAGTGCACAGCTCAGGAGCTGGTCATGACGCTCAATGAACTGTTCGCTCGATTCGACAAGCTGGCCTCGGTAAGACACCGGTCTTTTACCTAACCTCGCGTCACCAGACTTTCCACCTGGGAAATGGGAAAGCCTGGTATTCGCTCTAAACTGGCCCGAGTGGTCCGGGCAAGGCGTGGCCTAAACCGGAAAGAAGAAAATACAAAAATAAAAACTGGTGGTTCCGGTTTGCTACCTGGTGATGACAACAAACTACAACATGACGTAACGTTATTTCGATAATAATGTGAATCAAGACTTAGAATAAAAGATGAAAATACCAAACGATTATTAGGCTATACCATACATGGGCAACTGGCGGCCCGGGGGCCACATGCGGCCCCCACCTTCACTTAATGCAGCCCACTCGTTGATACTGGAATACTGATATATTATTGATTTCAGCTGTTACAATTCCAAACATGACCTGCTTTAATTCTGTCTATATTAGTAGCTTAATGACTAGCATAGTAGTATTAAAATGTATTTATTTTATGTCCAATGTAGGTATTTGTATTTAGGTTCATAAAGTTATCATGAGTATATAACTAAATGTGTTTGAAATTAAATCAAAATGTTACATTTCAGGATTCCAATACAAAAATAACAAATAATTCAGGATTCCAATTCAAAAGAAGCAAAAATAGCCGATCTACAAGATCAAAAAAACCCAGACTTCTTTAGGCGATCGGAAGAAAAAGAAGCCTGGGCGATCGCGTTATGATCACTGTTGTAGGAAGTGTAGAATTTCCCTAACCAATCAGAGTGCAGAGAACGTCACACCGAATGTGTGAACGTCCTCTGCGCTGAGCAGAGGAGCAGAGGGGGGAGGGGGGAGGAGAACACATGCTATTGGCCAGAGACTTGCGGAGACTCACCGCGCCCGCCCATCTGCCTGCCCTACACAAACAGGTCTGCGTTAGGTTAGAGTGGGGACCCACCAAAATAAGGACATTGGTCCTTATTTTAACCATCCCGGTCGAGAAGACACGAGATAATGTGAATTCACACGACCGGGATGGTTCGTTCACCAAGCTATACTTTTCCTCTCTCTTTCTCTCTCTCTCTCTCTCTCTCTCTCTGTCTCTGTCTCTATGTCTCTCTCTCTCTGTCTCTATGTCTCTATGTCTCTCTCTCTCTCTCTCTCTCTCTCTCTCTCTCTCTCTCTCTCTCTCTCTCTCTCTGTCTCTCTCTCTCTCTCTCTCTCTCTCTCTCTCTCTCAGGAGAACCACTGTCTACGCATTAAGATCCTGGGTGATTGTTACTACTGTGTGTCCGGCCTGCCTGAGCCCCGGGCTGACCACGCCCACTGCTGTGTGGAGATGGGCGTCGACATGATAGAGGCCATTTCGTAAGTACAGTACCAACCAACGTCTCAGCTTGGTTACAAATGTTAACGGCTTGTGTTCATAATTTGGAAGCCTCATCAGTAATGTCCATCCATTTGTTGTGAGAGGCCTGCAGATTGCAGTGATGCCCAAGCCGAGAGCTAATAAAACGCTGTGATTATCTAGCAAATACATGGACATTATATTTCAACACACATGGACAAACCTTCCT
>NC_137818.1:12360978-12418478 GCF_963921795.1 Nannobrachium achirus | reverse complement strand
ACATTAGCCATAAATAGCAGATCTACAAGCTATCAACGCTTTGCGAAGCTGTGTGAGCTACAGAGCAGTGCAGTGGAGTGGAGTGGAGTGGAGTGGAGCTACAGTGGGGCGATTTTGGTAAATGTTAAATGGTGCATTTATATAGCGCTTTTATCCAAATCGCTTTACAATGTGCATTACATTCACACACACATTCATACACCGGTGGCGGTGGAATCCATGCAAGGCACCAACCAGCTCACCGGGAGCAACTTGGGGTTCAGTGTCTTGCCCAAGGACACTTCGACATGTAGACAGGAGAAGCTGGGATTTGAACCGCCGACCCATGGAGGCCAACCCACTCTACCTCCTGAGCTACAGCCGCCCCTACTTGGCCAAGTTACTTGGCCATTTTGCAGTGGCCACTCCTAGCCGAGACCGCAGTTTTCCCAGGGACCCTGAGCGCAACGGTGGGGGCCGATGGGCAAGGAGGGTCGCGAGCTTGACATATTTATTAGAAGTATTCCATAGGAAAAGGTACAATTTCATGACAGTAAACTAATATTATTGATTCACTTGATTAATAGTGTAATATGTACACGTTAGGAAGCATATTTGGAAAAACAACGTATATCATGTATTTTTGGAATAGCTTTGTATGCTATTCGGCTTTTCATTTTGCAAAAATGCCTAGATGAGGAACCCGCCCCTGATATAAAGGCATATAGAGGCACTCTTGCCAATTTTGTAAGAGACTCGTCGCCAATCGCAAGATATTTAAAAGTTATTTGGGGCCATGATGATAACCCCTTCTTCCCACTACTAGACTAATAAGGATTTATATTGTCTGTGTTATTGTTTACAACCACAATTATTCAATGTGTTTTATTATTGGAACCGTCAGGTCGCAGTTACTATCAACACCTCCACCGGCTGTCAGTCAGTCTGTCTGTCAGTCAGTCTGTCAGTCACACGTCACACGTAGCACTTTTGCCCTTCTCTATATCTCCGCCACCGTTGCCCACGATCCATGCCAAAATTTGCACACACACTCCTTGGCTGCCAAACCACTACCTTCACCCCCAATTTCTCACATGCCCCTCTTCTAGCGCCACCATGAGGCCGATTCTTGCAAAACACATTTTTGGACACCGCTCCTACAGATTTTGCCCTAAAATAACACAAAACAATCTGTGACCGACATACTTCAACACAATACCTATGTTACACATTTGCTCCACCTACATACCAACATATTCTTACAACTTTGCCACCACCCCGTTACAGCTAAACCCCACATTCTCTGGCCCTACCTAAGCATACATTTGCTACGCACATCCCCCTACACCCAGGAACCAATGCCACTCACAGGCCAATTGGTGTATACATGCGACCTGACGGTCGCTTATCTCCCGATTAGGGAGTCTTACTGGTTATTATTTTTCTAAATTTTTATCCCACGATTTTGTAACCCATTTGTTCACCCAGTGCCAATTGCCTTAAGCTGTAATCCTGGGCGCTGCTCTCCCTCTGCCAACCTGGGGAGAGACCCAAACTGAGCTTATAAGCTTTCTTCAGTGCATGAGGAGTGAGCAGGCCGTCTGGCCAGGGGGAGGCAGCAGGCTTTATAGAGATCAGGATTGTAGATTGGCTACATTTTTGGCAAAGAGATTTGGTGCAGTTGCACTAGGATTAGAGGGTTATGTGGTTAAAGTCTAATATGTTTTTACTTAAGTTCTTACTTTAGTTTTTTATTAACAGAATCATTATTTTTCCCTCTTATAGCTTCAGTCCTAGTTTTACTACGGTACACCACACTGGAGATGATAACAGGGACATGTTTCATTGTTTGTTTCATGTTTATATCTCCATGAAGAAAGACTCTTCTATAGTTAGGAGCATGTTTCATTACATTCCCCCTACTGCATGGGTCTTCAAACTTCAACAGGGGTTCCGGGATAGTTACTACATGGAAATCTTTGTGTGATAGGAACTTTTTTAGTCCTTTTTTTTCATATTAACCACTTGAACCCTAGCGTCCATATTCGGAGAACTTTAGCCAAAAATAGCAGATCTACAAGCAGCGTGAGGCGTGGTGAGCTTGTAGATCAGCTATTTTCGGCAAAGAGGTTTGGTGTAGAGGGGAAAAAGAGGAGACTAAGTACAGAGTGAAAGGTCAAGTTTATTAAGTATTGACGGTTCAAGTGGTTAAATTAAGAAATATTACACGAAAGGGTGTGCATTATCGCGGTTATTTGGCCCGACAGTCTTGCTGCAGGAACGAGCCGCAGGCGAGTTCCGTAGGCAGGACGGGCAAACAACTTTTGCCCTTAAAAAAAAACATGTCAACTTGTAATTAAGATATACGATAGGAATTTGTAATAATTTGTAATTTTTTAATGCCTCATTTAGCTACTATGTCCCTGAACTTCACATGAAAACCACTAGCCTAGCCGCCTAGCATAGTGTGGGGAGAGAGGCGCGCTTGCTCTCTTTCGTTACAAACGCAGCTGATTTCTTTATTTGATGAGACAGTGCAGTAGTGCTCGTTATATGCACGGTTGGAGAGCCTGTTTTCCATTGAGAGCCCGACTACCTGTTGTATAATATCTGAAAACACAAATTGACATGAATCCAAAATACACTGATGATTGTGCTGTCAAACAATGCAGCTACAGTATATGGAATCTATGAACAGGTTGTGGGGGTCCCTGCTTCATCTCTCTCTCAACTAAGGGGTCCTTGGCCTGAAAACGTTGAAGACCCCTGCCCTACAGGGACACGTTTCATTTACTTTCCCCTACAAGGACATGTTTCATTTCATTGCCACTGTATTTACGTTTCCGTGCAGAAAGACGAGAAGGCCATGATGGCCAAGATGCAGCGTCAGAGGACCAACTCCAACGAGGCTCTGATGCCTCGCTGGGTCCCCGACAGAACCTTCTCCAGGACCAAGGACTCCAAGGTCTTCAGGCAGATGGTAGGCAACAGTCAGCGAGTGACATTCATCCTTTAGTAACTGCTTTAATGTTACAATCCTTAAGTTTTAAGTCCAAACGACAATAGAGATGTGGACACGTCTAGTCACTATGTGCTTACAATAACATTGCTGACTTTGTTAACTACTAGTATAAATGCAACGCAATTTGGAATCACAACACAGTTCTAAGCAGAGCCGCTCGTTTCACCAGCTACGATAGGGTTAGGGTTAGGTTTAGGCATAGTTTTACTGAGGTTAGGGTTAGGTTTAGGTTTAGGCATAGTTTTACTGAGGTTAGGGTTAGGGTTAAGATTATGTTTAGGTGGTCGGACCACCCGGCACCTCCGCGCTGTGCACAAGGAGCACTCCCTAGCTCCGGTTCAGCCAATCAAAATCTTCCGTGGGCGGGGTTTGACTAGAACTGTAGTGTGATTGATTGATTGATTGAAGACTTTATTAGAAGTTTGCATAGGAAAAGGTACAGTTTCATGACGGTACAGTTCACTGGTACAAGGTCTACTAAAAGGAGATCCTAGAAAAGACTAAGTTTATTTCCACAGGAAACCATTAAAGTATCTCATATAACATTGAATGACAGACGGATAGAACACAGTACTATGCAGTAGATATAGTCAAGAAAAAAAAAGAAAGAATAAACAAAAAAACAGTATATAGAAAAAGAGGGGTCAGGGAAGGGTAGGGCTGGGCTGATGCTAGGGAACTACACTCCTTTATGGCCTTCGGTAAGGCGTTCCACATATTGGACGTATAGAAGACCCTTTGTTTGATTTGACTCTGGGTTGAACGTGATCTGTGGCGCTGCCTCTGGTGTTGTAATTGTGAACATCCTTAAAGTGTATAAAGTATTTTGACAGGTACATGGGTATCTTAGCGGTGTAGTGTATCTTGTACACCAGGCCCATTGCAAGTTGCTGTACTCTGTCATCTACTCTGAGCCACCCCACTCTTAACTGATGAGTAGCGGTGAGGTGAGTCTGATAGGGATGGTTAAGCAGGACCCTAATTAATTTGTTTTAGGCTGTTTGGAGTTTAGTTTTTAGGGCTTGTGGGGCATCACGATACCATACATGGACTCCGTAGTCAAAGAGGGTCTGGATTATTGCACCAGCTATGGTCTTCAGTGTGTTGAAATTGACCATCGGGGCGATCCTCTGTAGGAAACAAGTTTGTTGGTTGATTTTATTTATTACCTTAGAAGTCATCTTTACGCTGGAAAGATTAGCTTCAAGGATACATCCTAAGTAGGAGATGTTGTTTTTTCGTGTTATGACCTAACCTTGTCACACACTTTGATTGTGAAGTTATCGACTTTTTTCAGGTTACGATTTGAGGATGGATTCAGTTTTTCCCAGGTGAATTGATTATTTGTTGTCGTTAAGCCATGTGCAGATCTTACTTAGTTCAGAGTTAAGTGTCTTTTCAACCTGCAAGTGGTCCTTGCCCGAGACTAGGAGAGCTGAGTCATCCGCAAACAGGAACAGGTTGCAGTCGCAAGCGGATGCCATGTCGTTTACATATATTAGGAACAGGGGCCCCAGTATGCTACCTTGAGGAACACCACAGCTTACTGGGAGGGGGGGGGGGGGCAGGGTACCGTTCACCTCCACCACCTGTTCCCTCCCCACCAGGTAAGACTGTATCCAACTCACTGCTGCGCTGTCAAGACCGATAGCTTTTAGTTTCTCAATCAGAATAGAGTGATCCACGGTGTCAAATGCCTTCTGGAGGTCCATCATGACCATGCCGCTATATTTGCCCAAATCCGCGTTGCGTTTGATTTGGTCAGTCAAATAGTCCAAACAACAATGCAATAATAAACATAACACAAGTCAGAATTAGCCATAACCATAGCCATATTTTCACAATAAGGTTAAGGGGTGGCCCCAGGTGTGGTGTGGGTGTGAGTGGGACAGGAGACAGGGTCTGTGGAGAGACAGACCGTGACAAACCGTCGGCCTTCGGTTGTTCTAGTTGTCTCTCTGTCCCCCATTCTTCCTCATCTGTTGACCAAAGAGCACACTCCTCCTGGAGGAGGTGCACCTGGAGCCGGAGCTCCTCGTTCCTTTTAGCCAACGCCTCCTTTTCGCCGGCCAGTCCCTTGCGTTCCTCCCCCCAGTATCGGAGCTGTCGGTTGTTTGTAGACAGTTGCTCTTTGAGGGCTGCGATCTCTTTCTCCTTATCGTTCAGCAGGACTTGGATTCGTAGGAGCTCGTGTTCCATCTCCTCGAACTCGTGCCTCTTCGATTTGCCCTCCATACCTTTAACGCTTCACTCCGCAGGGACACCTGCATCTCTCTGTCCTTCCGTCCTTATACTGTAGAGATCCCTGATGTCATCAATATGGTTTCATAGTGCTGAGTTCTGCTGACGTCATTGACCTATTTCAGTGTTTCTTAAACTTTCAAAATTCAAGGTCTCCACCTTAACTCTGACAGTGTACAAATGGAACCAAATGAACCTGTTAGGGTTCATTTGGTTCCATTTGTACACTGTCAGAGTTACAGACTTGTATGGGTCAATTTAGACCCCGCTAAAGGAACCCACAGTGAGTCCCTGGAATCCACTTTGAGAACCACTGACCTATTTGACGAGATCCGATCATGATCGAGTGGGAGTGGGCCTTACGCATACAAAGGCCCGCCCCCACTCGTTAGTGATTGGAGGAAGTCCCCCACTCTATGCTGATTGGAGGAAGGCCGTCACCTACAGGGAAAACTGAAATAGTTTTTTTTTCTACTCACGGGGGATAGAGCAGAAGTCCATATATGGACCAAACTCTCTATAGTAACTAGCAGAAGTCCATATATGGACCAAACGCTCTATAGTAACTAGAACTAACATAGACCCATTTTGTTATTGTTTGAATTAAATTGAATCACTTACCCCACCTTTAAAGTCTTTTTTTAAATCATCATGATATGCGTTTAGTAAATTGTGGTCTCATTCATGTTTTAATTCATTATAAACAGTGTTGGGCAGTAACAAATTACTAATTGCGACCGTCAGGTCGCAGTTTAGTATCAAAACCTCCACCGGCCGTCCGTCCGTCGGTCGGTCACACGTCACACGTCACACCTTTGCCCTGCTCATATCTCCGCATCAGTATGACATCACACTGCTGACATCAGTATGACATCACACCGTACACAAATGACCCTTATATAAGACCGGCATTATCTACCGACAGATTAGTAACAAGATGTCAAAATCGTCTAGGAAGGATGGTGTGAGTCATGCTGGCACCCTTCGCGGCAGGAGGAAGCTGGTGCAATCGACCCCTTGGCTTGTCGGGACCCCTGCCTACTAACGGGGTGGCAGGCTATCACCTCAGACTAGAACCCGTACGGGGTGGCCGACACCAGCCCATTGACAAGAGAGAGGCCTTGATGTCCCTTTACTCTTTGATGGGGTGGCCAGTTGACTAAGAGTTTCCGTTCGGGCCTTCTCGATATTGTACAGATTTCCACGGGAAATCTGGGGGTGGCTGTTACAAAGACCCTCACTCACCTTCACGTCATGTGGCTAGTCGTTAGGTAGCCATAGTTACACGTTGAAGGTTGAATCTCCAGATATGGAGATAACCAACACATCCCTCCATATATGGAGATAACCGACGAATCTCACTAAGTCTGACCTCACAAGCCCCATATTTGGACACAAACAACATATAACTCCATATATAGAGACATAGCTGCTGACATCAGTATGACATCACACTGCTGACATCAGTATGACATCACACCGTACACAAATGACCCTTATATAAGACCGGCATTATCTACCGACAGATTGTGGAGATAAGCGACCGTTGGTCGCTTATCTCCCGATTAGGGAGTCTTACTGGTAATGTATTACTAGTGTTGGGCAGTAACGAATTACTAATAATGTATTACTGTAATATATTATTACTTTACCCAGTAACGAGTAAGGTAAGGTATTACTCTGCCACAAACGGTAATATACGGTATAACGCTTTAGTCCGCCAAAAAAAAACACCTCGTTACTCGTTACTCGTGCCTCGCAGGCAGGAGAGGAGAGCACTCAGAGCAGCGCATGCAGCTGCTTAATTGACGGTCGTTAACTTCTTTTGAAGTTGAGGTCAACTTGACACAGTTGTGCAGAGAGTCTAGATTGCGTCGCGACACGCACACTCACACACACACACACACACACACACACACACACACACACACACACACACACACACACACACACACACACACACAGAGAGAGAGAGAGACGGTCAGTGAGCCCCTCCTCTTCTCATTTACACACAACTACACAAGCTCCCGTATCTCACACAAAGGGAGAAGTAGTTTCTCTTCATCTCCGTGGTTCAAAGTAATAAGTAATATAATATTATTACTTTTTCCAAGGAGTAATAAGTAATATGTAAAGATTACTCTCCTAAGTAATATTGCCCAACACTGATTATAAAGTAGGGTTTGTTTCTAGGCTTTCTACTGGTTCTAGAGTGAAGACCCGCCCTCGTTGCGGTTGCTTGCGAGGGCGAGTATTCATTTCCGTTCGCATTTTGAGCCGAAAATAGGCTGGAAATAGAAAAATGGGTCCCAAACCCATACACTGTTTGGGAAACTGTGGCATAACCGGAAGGAACATGAGTTCCCTACAGCCATTGCCCTGATATTGAATATTTACATAACTTTATTTCATGAAATAACGTTTATTTATTAAAATAAAAGTCCCGCATTGTACCTTGAAGGCAAATCTCAACCATGAGTTCAATGTCCTGAACCATAGTTTCTCTCTCTTTCTCAGGGAATCGATGAGTCCAGTAAAGACAAGTAAGTGTTGACCGTTTTTGTGTATGAACATCATTTCAGTTTCACTTTCATTTTCAGTTTCCCTTAGAAATGCGATAAAAACAAAGATATCTCCATGAATGCAATGCTTCATGCTTCGTGTAATTGATATAATATTTTGGGGGGGTTTCACAAATCACAGATTGGAACTAGGCCTAACAAAATGGTTCATCATCAGTTGTTCCAAGACCACAACAGTATAGTGAGTGTGCTATTAGCAAGTGACACTAGGCGGAGCCATAGACGCATTTCTGGTCCATGTTACACTGATAAGAACTAGATGCATGCGCAGGTCGGTACCAAAATTAGCTAATGAAACCAGCGCTCCCCAAAACAACAGGTTTGGGGATTGGACGGAATTGATTACATGATACAGTCACCTGTGCATTTAGTCTCAATGTTTGTAAACAAGAAACCCGTCTATAGCACAGAGCTCAACACATTTCTTATTTTTTTACTTAGACTAAAGACTAATATTTGATATTTAAAATGAACAAGATACTTAGTTGACTAAGTCTAGACTAATACACGAAACAATTTCAGACACTACGAGGCGGAGCCAGAACCTTTCCAGAACCTGAACCTAATTTTTGGTTCTGGTTTTGTTTCCATAGCGCACGGCCCGGTTTCAGACAAGGTTCTGAGAACCTTTTTTAGGTCCTGCTCTTGATGTAGTACTAAACTTGAGTTTGGGAACATATGGGCGATGCCAGCAGCGCTGCTGCTCTTTTTTGGGACCCTCCCGGTTAGGTCTGCTTACATGGAAACGTACAGTAAGCAGAACTTGGTCCCGGGAACTTCACAGGTTCTTGAAAGTTAATGGTTCTGGAAAGTTCTGGTTCTAGTTCTGGTTCGGCCCTGTAGTGGAGAAGGGGCTTTATTAACACATCGGGTGCCCACGTGGTGCCCACGCGCCAATCTCTTTGATCTTTACGTGTGCCCACGACGCGTTCGACGCGTTGTACAGTAAACTATACTGTACTGTAGCTGCTGCACTTGGCTACCGCAGTGATGAAACAAACTCCATTTCCCAACATGCAGCGCGAAATTACGTCACCCGGACGTGCTGTCTGTCTCGTTGACTTCCTGTTTAGCGGCTGCACAAAAATGCTGTTTTCTCCGGATTCTCTTCCTTTTTTCTTTTTTTTCTCAAAACGGCAGCCTCTTCTAACGGCCGTAACACAAACACTGTGGCTTAGAATTGATAAAAAACGGTCCTGACTGAAAGAAAAGATTTTCGCGAAATAAACAGGACATACTTGGATTACATTTACTCTGATTACTTTTCTCGCCAGTACTTCGAAGGTAGGTAAAATGACGCGTTGCCATGGGCACCAGCAAATTAAACGTAGAATAATTCTGGGCACCCGATGTGTTAAGACTGAAATCAGAATATGCCGTCAAACTGAACACTGCCTTCTCCTCCGCCATGGTCTGTGCCACCGCGGTCACAGTCGCTGCGTCCAGGAAGCCATGAACCCGGAGGACGAGGTGAACGAGTTCCTGGGCAGAGCCATCGACGCCCGCAGCATCGACCAGCTGAGGAAAGACCACGTCAAGAAGTTCCTGCTCACCTTCCAGACCTCCACCCTGGAGAAGAAGGTCTGAACCACACACACACACACACACTCACCTTTTTAACCCATTTAGAACGGGTACACATATTGTGTATCATTATTTTATGCTTTAACTATTGCTATTATGCTAAAACTATTTTTGAAAAATCGTGAAAATTTTGACCCGATTCTATAGGTGTCTTTTGAATCCTTCTAAGGTTTTTTGAAAAACCTACCGGTATGTTTCTATGTCAGCAATCTGGCTTTAGTCATCGTCAAAGAAAAGGTCCTTTTCACTTAACTGGAGCTCAGTTAGTCTGTTCTTGAGACACTACTATGTCAGTGGTTCTCAAACCTTTTCATGTGAAGGACCCCAAAAATTATATGTAATTGGCCACGGACCTGCATCTCAAAATATTTAGTTCCAGGGACCACCCAGAAGCAAAATTTGAGTTACAAACGTTCGCTTTGAAAATACATATATTCAAAGATTTGCACACATTTTCACGACTTTTTCCAAAAATAGCAGATCTACAAGCTTGCAGCGCGCGCTGTGAGCTTGTATATCTGCTATTTTTCACTTGTTAAAGCATTCAATAATTCTAGTCCTAAATGGGGTTAAACCCATTTAGAACTGCAAAGCATCCGTGCCACTGAATATCTTATAACCACTTCAACCCTTATTTTATACTTTTAGCTATAGAGCAGTGAAGTCATGTCGTGACTCACTCATTCCCCGGTTCACGGAAGTAATTTCTCTATGGAGAATAACATTGAGTCATCTTAAAATCGTCTCATATAAGCATTGTGGTCCAAAAATAACGGTCTCCGCGATATTGTCGGGGAGGTGGCTCTGTATGGTTTTATGATAGTCAGTCATTCATATTTGATACAGTCTGTTTCTGGTGAAAATCAAACATATAATTTTCCGAATGTCTGTCTGAGTGAGTGTCTGTCTGTCTGTCTGTCTGTCTGAGTGTCTGTCACAGCGTTTCTCCTCAGTGGCTGGATCAATTGATCTGAAATCGCATCACCATTAGCATATGAACACACCTGACATAACTGTGAAGCCCGTTTGTCACTTTCACAAATCATATGCTGTATATTAGCATTTTTATGGTGTATCTATATCTATTCTGCATCTAGCTTGAGGCATGTCTATTCTGCATCTAGCATGAGGCAACATGTTTAACCAGCTGTGTGTGTGTGTGTGTGTGTGTGTGTGTGTGTGTGTGTGTGTGTGTGTGTGTGTGTGTGTGTGTGTGTGTGTGTGTGCGTGTGTGCGTGCGTGTGCGTGCGTGCAGGCGGGTGGCGGGCTGGGGGTCGGTTGTCTGGCCCCGTTACAGATTTTGTCCAAAAATCATGCAGATCGGTACACAGTATCTCTGTAGCCATTAAACGAAACGGGTATTTCTTACATTGATGCTCCTACATATTATCATGCAAGCACCAGTTAAAGTTACTTTCCATCCCTCATATACTGTGTGCACAGTGCACAGTGCACATCCCATAACCCACACACTGCACATCATTTCAGAGCTCATATCTTTGAACGGGTAAGGGCTAGTGTAACTAATTCGGTGACAGTAACATTAGCGTTTTCTCACCATCAGCTGATTCTTCATATCCATATGAGTCAAACCGCTGAGATCATTTGTTTATGTTTGGAACTAAGTTCTTATATGACGCGATATGAAAAAAAAGTCTACGAGAATTCAGAATGACGTCAAACTTCACTGCCCTATTCAATAATTGCATATATATATATATATATATATATACCAGTAAGACTCCCTAATCGGGAGATAAGCGACCGTAGGTGGCTTATCTCCACAAATAGGGCAAAAATTTGTTTTTCCAAAATCTTCCTGATCCATGTTGATGACATGAGTGTAGACATGCTGTGTAGTGATATTCGTGATTTTAGGGCAAAAACTGTAGGAGCAGTGTCCCAAAATGTGTTTTAAAAATCGGCCTGAAGGTGGCGCTAGAATAGGGCCATGTGAGAAATGAGGGGTGGGGTCTCTGCGTTGCCTTGGCGGACGAATAGGTACCGGCCCCGGCTCTCCCGGACGCTCCTAGCCCGAGTTACGGCATTTTATGTGCGCTGCAGTGGCAGGGGTTTGCTTTGCTTTGCCCAGTGGAAGCGAAATTTAGATTTGAAAAACTCAGTCGTTGATTCACTCGTACAACAAAATGTGTTTTACTTGAAAAGAATGCTTCTCAGGTCAAATATTGATGTGAGATTAAAATGCGATTAATTGCGATTAATTAATCACAGAGCCTGTAATTAATTAGATTAAAATGTTTAATCGCATCCCAGCCCTAATATATATATATATATATATATACCAGAACAACATGTTTAGAGATGGGGTTTTGCGGCCAAATACATATCATTCTGGGGGTCCTTAACATAGATTTTATTTTCATGTTTTTCAAAAACCTTAGAATTTAGACAATATTTGTAGATCGGCCTCAGATCTAAATGGGTTAATGATTGTTGTTGAATGTGAACACATTGTTATATCCACAGCATACAAGGACCCCCAAATTGATATATATTTGGCAGATAGACACCTATCTGAATAGAAAAGGTTTTGCACCAGTGACGCCCAGAAGAGAAGATCGATGTTTAAAAAATGTCCCAATATTTTTCAAATTATTTTCATAATAGTAAATGTACAAGCTCGCAGCACGGCACAAAGTGACGCGCTTTAAGCTTGTTTAACTGCTATTTTTGAATAGCCAACATGTAAATGGATAAAGTGGTTAAAATGATTCTGAAGCTATGTTAACTACTTTTGCTGGAGACCCCGTGGAATCCCACCTTGAGAACCAATGCTTTAGCTGTTCTAAAATCACATGGCTTATTGCTTTATTACATTCCCTTGATACAAGCCAGACGTGCAGTGTGTACTTTATCAAAATGTGATTTGATTTGATTGATTAAAATAAACATGCTCTGAGAATGCACTTGTTAAAGTGATGGTGCCATAGTTTTCTACTTCTGTTCTGTTCTGTTTTGTATGTGTGTATGGAGTTAACATTACTCTAATAGACCCCCATGTGTGGTTATAATTGCCCGTAGGTCACTACTTAGTATGAAAATCTCCAGCTCATGCCTCAAGTCTGTCCGTCCGTCCATCCGTCTGTCTGTCCATCCATCCATCCGTCACTCTTCTGACATCACAATGACACCTCATCCCAGCTGGATATACTGTAGCTGACCTCACAATGATGTTGCAAATGTTCTGCTATTTTCGGTGTCCTACTCCGTGAAGTATAAATGGGGGCTTATAGAGTTTCAGAAATCAATGACGTAGACATGTTCCCAGACTGAAAGGTATAACTTAAAGGATTATGTTTATTTCTTTGTTGTTGTTGTTTTTTTGTTGTTGTTTTTTTCAGTATTCCAAGAAGGTCGACGACCGTTTCGGAGGCTACGTAGCCTGCACTCTGCTGGTGTTCTGTTTCATCTCCTTCATACAGATTGTCATCTTTCCTCAGTAGGTGAACGCACGCACGCACGCACGCACGCACGCACGCACGCACACACACACACACGCACACAATGCATGATATTGATGTTTCATAATTTCACAATTTAATGAAGAACTCATGTTAACCACAATATCCCAATTTCTTTCATTTAAAAAAAATAATCTATCTGTTGTATTGTGAGTTTGTAGATTGTCTATTTTCTTTTTTTGTTGTAGTATATAGGGCGTAAGAGAATCCTCCCCTCCTCAAATCCCTGGTCTATGCTTCTCTAACATGCTTCTTAATATCTATATGTTTGTTAACAATCAATAATCCATGTACATGTTGTCTCTCAGCACCCCGGTCATGCTGGGAATCTACATCAGTATCTTCATCATCCTCGCAAACATCCTCTTCATATGTGCCATATACTCCTGCATTAAGGTAAGTGTAGTATACTGTATATAATATATTCTTTTTACCATATGTATTTGATCATGGACCCCTATCTGAAATGATCTTGTGCCAGGGACTCCCATACATGACAACCTTTTTTTTCTTTCTTTTTTTTTGTACATGTCTCTATTTTAATAAAGAATGGGGAATACGTGACCAGGCTCATTGGCTAAGCACAGTGAATTGTATTTTTGCATTTCTAAACGTTTAAATAGCCAATGTGCATAGGGTCAAAGTGGTTAAACCGATTTTTGCTATATATTTCTGGGGACCCCCTGGAACCCCCCTTTAAGGCCCCCCTTTGAGAACCACGGTGGCTTAGAACAGTAGTTCTCAACCTGTGGGTCAGGACCCAGATGATTAACTTTACATGCAAGATTGTTTTCTCACTCAACATAAACAAACCAAAATAAAGTGTAATTGTATAGAGGGTATCTGCACATATCTAAAGTGACAATTTCAGGACTTTTTAATACCTCTAAAATGACAAATTAAACATTGGCCAACTTGTCAATTATTAGAGGCAGAACTTGTGAAAATAGCAGATCTGCTGTTTTCACAATAGATTCATGTTATACAAAATGTTATGCATCAACTCTTAGTGCTCGTAGGGTGGGGGGGTCCCAGTTAAAATACGATTATTTGGGGGTCACGGCCTGAAAAGGTTGAGAACCACTGGCTTAGAAGGACCAACTTTGTACCTGCAGTCAGTCACAGCCCCCTGTGTTGTTTTTTCTGCCCCCTGCTGGTCCAGCTGTTCCCTGCAGCCATGCAGACAGTGTCCAGGAAGATCGTGCAGTCACACACCAACAGCACCCTGGTGGGGGTGTTCACCGTCATCCTCGTGTTCATTTCTGCCTTCGTCAATATGGTAAAATGTTCCGCACGCACGCACGCACGCACGCACGCACGCACGCACGCACGCACGCACGCACGCACGCACGCACGCACGCACGCACGCACGCACGCACGCACGCACACACACACACACACACACACACACACACACACACACACACACACACCCTATAATGCAATGGGGATGCCACAGGGTGAAACGCAATAGTAATCCTATTTTATTTGTATATCACTTTTACATCATACTTTCTAAGTGTTACAAAATGCCACACATAAGACAATGGAATAGAAGAAACAATAGGATTTTACAAAAATGGTGAAAACAAACACAACAAATACTGTACTGAATGTGTGTTTCTCCATGTGTTGTACTGTACAGTTTGCCTGGAGGATGTATCATCTTGTTGCGACCGTTAGGTCGCAGTTTAGTTGCGACCGTAAGGTCGCAGTTTAGTATGAAAACCTCCACCGGCCGTCCGTCGGTCACACGTGCGGTCGACCGCACGTCACACGTGCGGTCGACGTGTGATGAGGTCACGATGAGTCATCTATGCCCAAATATAGATTTCTAGGTCAGATGGCCCATAGAGTTTGTGATGTCAAACCTAGCAACCCAATATAAACAAACCTGATGTCAGACCTGAAGTATCCTTTTATACCCATATATGGAGATACAGAGATCTCCATATATGGGCATATTAGAAAGCCCATATATGGGCATATACGGATGACATCAGGGATATCCATATATGGGCATAAAAGGGACAAGGGCTTACAGTTAAGAGATCTCCATATATGGGCATATCAGAAAGCCCATATATGTTCATATACTGATGACATCAGGAATATCCATATATGGGCATAAAAGGGACAAGGACTTACAGTTAAGAGATCTCCATATATGGGCATAAAGGGACAAGGACTGTTACAGTAGATATAGAGATGTCCATATATGGGCATAAATGAACAAGGACTGACAAACACTGAGATCTCCATATAACCTATGGGAATATAAGGGACGAGGACTGTCAGCTTGTAGACCTATTTTCTAAATATTGTTGTACATTAAAAACTTGAAATGGGTCGTTCTGCATAGTACTTGGGATTTGTTGATGTAAATGTTCACATAGAGTGTAATAATTGGTAAAACAAACTTTTGGCCTATTTGTGGAGATAAGCGACCAACGGTCGCTTATCTCCCGATTAGGGAGTCTTACTGGTATCAAAACCTCCACCGGCCGTCCGTCCGTCCGTCGGTCACACGTCACACGTCACACCTTTGCCCTGCTCATATCTCCGCATCAGTATGACATCACACTGCTGACATCAGTATGACATCACACCGTACACAAATGACCCTTATATAAGACCGGCATTATCTACCGACAGATTAGTAACAAGATGTCAAAATCGTCTAGGAAGGATGGTGTGAGTCATGCTGGCACCCTTCGCGGCAGGAGGAAGCTGGTGCAATCGACCCCTTGGCTTGTCGGGACCCCTGCCTACTAACGGGGTGGCAGGCTATCACCTCAGACTAGTAATAACTGTATTGTACATATTTATGTCTCTTTGTGTTGTACTGTGCAGTTTGCCTGTGACACTCAGAGCCTGGTGGAGTGTGTTGCTGAGCATCTGAACACGTCGGCTCCCCTGGTCACCCCGTGTCTCATCCACAGCCTCAACATGTCCATGGAGGGAGGCCTGGAGATCTGTCCCTCCTGCCCTTTCCCAGAGGTCAGTCTGTTCCCCTGTCGTTTCCCAGAGGTCAGTATGTCCCCCTGTCCATTCCCAGAGGTCAGTTTGAACTGGGGACCCCCCCAAAATAATCATATTTGAACTGGGGACCCCCACCCTGACAAGCATAGGAGTTGAGGCATTACATTTTGTTTGACTCTGATTCACAGATACATGCTGTGAAAATAGCTGATCTATATGCTAACAGCACCTCACAATGCCTCTTTTCTTTTTTTAGGTAATATTTGACAATTTAAAATGGTCAAAAGAAATGTGTGCGCAGATACCCTGTATGCACTTATACTGTAAGATGAGTTGTTTAGTGATGAGCAGAGATGGGAAGTAACGAAGTACAAATACTTCGTTACTGTAACGAAGTACATTTTTCAGTACTTTGTACTTTACTGAGTAATTATTTTTCTGGGTACTTTTTACTTTTATCCGTTACATTTTAACACAAGTATCTGTACTTTTACTCCGCTACATTTTCAAAACAGGCTCGCTACTTTGGTTTTGTGTTAATGTTGCGCCGATGCGTGGCAGATCAAACAAAATGATTACAGCGCTTGATCATCATTCATAGAGGTTGCGGTGACGCTCTGCTGCTGGCCAGAGTGAGAGTCACTGTGTCAAGTAGGAAAGCACCGGTCTATTTACTTCCTGCAACTAGACTACCAAATAAAACTAATCATAAATAGCCTACATAACATAATAGCCTAATACCCTATGCTCTTATTTTGAAATCCACGATTTTCATAGGAAGAGGAAGAAAGGTGGTTTAATTCTACCATCATGCTGTAAACCATTCATCTCGTCACAGCTTTCAAACATCAACAATTAATTCACGTGGATTATAACTAACTATGGATTATAAACACAAGACTTTGGCCATATGCTGCTCCTGTAATGCACACGCGTTGGAAATGCGTTCTTTTTTAACCTCCGAAGCTTAGGTGAGTCAGTGCAATTGCTTTTTATCTCATGCTGGATAAAGTTCTGTATGGAAAAAGTGAAACGTTCTGCAGACTCTGCACAACTGTAGCTTCGGTCATCTTTGCCTCGCAAAAGCCTTTAGCGTGTGTGTGTGTGTGTGTGTGTGTGTGTGTGTGTGTGTGTGTGTGTGTGTGTGTGTGTGTGTGTGTGAGAGAGCGCGCGCGTGCGTGCCCTCATGCGCGTGCATGCATGCATTTGTTTGAATTGATTGATTGAATTCTTGATTAGCAGTTCGCATAGCAAACGCACTCCTGTATGATTATCATCCATACAGTCTGTATGGCTTGTTTACATTGGGGTCCTCTGACAGACATGCAAAACATCTTAAAGTATAACAGTCAGAAATCTGTCTGTCTGTGGATGTGAGATGTATTATAATTATAATTGAACAATGAAAACGACATTCTTATTAGGAAACCTTATCTGTATTTTAACATCAGTCATAATGGTGTAGGCCTAATTGGTGGTCAATTGGCACTTTAAAAAATGGGTTACAAAATCGTGGGATATACATATATTTTTTATAATAATAATGATTGTTCTTGGAGAGTCAAATATTATCTATAACTGGTACTCAGTCTAAAAAAACACTGCTGCATTTAGATTTCACATCATAGTAGGAAACCAATTCTGGGCCAGTTTTAAGACGTATGTTTGGTGGGGATCTTTTAATTTTAATATCCTTAAAATTCTAGAAATATACGGTAAAAATACTTTTACTTTTACTTTAAAAGTACTTTTCAAAGCACATACTTTTTACTTTTTACTTGAGTAATTATTTGGAATGAGTACTTTTACTTTTACCAAAGTCGTTTTTTTCACAAGTACTTTTACTTTTACTTAAGTACAGAACGTGAGTACTTTTCCCATCTCTGGTGATGAGGGAGAAAACATGGTGCACATTCTTGGAACCCCCCAAAAAAATCATCAAACCCATTTTCAACCGTATCTTCATATAATTGGTCCTCACTAATGGTCATTATAAGACGGCACAATGATCTTTAGGACTGACAGTCTGGAGGCACAGCGCCACAGTTGGTTGTGCAGTTGGTAGAGTCTGATGGAGGGGAACTGGAACTGGTTGGAATAACGTGTTCCTTCCACACGCTACGTCCAAACCGGGGGAATCCCCCCGTCAGGTGAAAAGAAGCAACTTGGACTACTCATGCATAGAAGGAAGGATGAGGTCAGACTGTTGTCTCCCTAGGCGCGGCAGAGGGAGAGCAGAGCACTGGGTGAAAAAACGGGTTACAAAAATCGTGAGATAAAGATTATATATATATATATAAACAAAAGGACTGACAGTCCAGTTCTCAGCGGATTCTTGCAATTTTCCAAATTCGCACCTTTCTAGTTGTTAATATTATTATTGTTAAAAATCAAAGTTGTAATACCTGGTGTGTCCTGTGTGTGTCAGTATTTCAAAGCTGTAATACCGTGTGTGTCCTGTGTGTGTCAGTATTTCAGCTACAGCGTGCTGCTCACCCTGCTGGCCTGCTCAGTGTTCCTGCAGATCAGCAGCATCGGCAAACTGGTGCTGATGCTGCTCATCCAGTTCACCTACCTGCTGCTGGTGGAGTGGCCACAGGTGGTGCTGTTTGACAACGCAGACCTCTTTGTCACCTCCAATGCCCTGTAAGTGCTTCATGAATCAAGTCGTCTTTTTTTCCTGTATTGTACTATTTTGTCATTTTTACGAGCTTCCCCAGGCGTCATTCTAATATGTATTGTTTTCTTTTCTAGTGATTTCAATGAGACTACTTCTCAATGGTAATTATTAATACATTCATCAATATTTGTCTTTCATTTTGTTAAAAGACCTGTTTCAGTGGGGAGAGAATTTAAACCATGTAGGAATGTGGTTCAAATCTGATTCACTAAAATCAGTTTCCATGTGTCTCTTGCTATTCATACATAAAGGGAAATCTGATTAGGCTACAAGCTGGCAGTCTGATGATGTGCTCACAATGCTGTTATTATATGACATTATTTAAAATTCTTTCTTTTTTTCCCCCCTTTAGGTTCGGTTTCAATGAAACTACAGACCAGTGGTAAGATTATATAGTTAACGGAACATCAACATAATATTTTATATGCAAAGCAGCCGGGTGCATCCCGCCACTCCGACATGTCTCCATTCCGACACTAACCCTATCTCTAACCCTAACCCTAAACTTAACCCCTATGGGAGTGTCCCCACTCCGACAATTAGAAGTCAATTTCGGAGTGGCGACATGTCGGAATGGAGAGCGATTCCCACAGCAGCCATATTGGAGGGAAGTTGGGTCTCTTCTCAGTTCCTTCAAAGGTGTTACCAATGATCCTAATGAAGGCTCTGTTCCATTGGTTCTCAAACCTTTTATTTCAAGGACCCCCGTAACTCTGAGAGTGTACAAATGGAACCAAATGGACCCAACCACCCTGACTCTGTTAGACCAGAATGGAACAGAGCTTTCATTAGTATAATTCAGTGGTTCTCAACCTGTGGGTCGAGACACCCCACATTATTTTGGGGTGTCCCCAGATGATTAACCTAATGTGCAACATTGTTTTCTCACTCAGCAAACCAGCATAAGGTTTAAGTGTATAGAGAGTTTCTGCACATTTCTAAAGTGACAATTTAAGGACTTTTTAATACCTCTAAAATTGTCAAATATTGGAGGCAGAAATTGTGAAAATAGCCGATCTATATGCTCACAAAGCCTCGCAGCGTGAGGCGTTGTGAGCATGTAGATCGGCTATTTTCAGAATGGAACCGTGTTATACAAAATGTAATGCCTCAACTCTTAGTGCTCGTCAGGGTGGGAGAGTCCCCAGTTAAAATATGATTATTTTGGGGGTCGCGGCCTGAAAAGGTTGAGAACTACTGCTGGTATACTGTAAATGGTAACACCTGTAAAGGAAGTGAGAAGAGACCCAACTTCCCTCCAAAATGGCTGCTTTGCCTATTGATGTCCCTTTGCTACCCCTCATCGCGGGAGCTCTTACCACGTGTCTTATTGTTTGTTTTTGTGACTCTATAGTCCATTCGTAGTGACCAAAGTGTCCCTGAGGGTGATGACACCGGTGATCCTCACCGTGTTCGTCCTGGCGCTGTACCTCCACGCCCAGCAGGTGGAGTCCACCGCACGCCTCGACTTCCTCTGGAAACTACAGGTACAGTACCTGCATCCACCACCTAGGAGTCACTGTCTCAACATGTTAAATGTAGGTTAAGTATGTGAAAGTAAGTATGTACTTTAAAGTACAGTAGTGTAGTAGTGCAGTTGCTGACACTATAAGTCACCAGCCGTTTTTTTCTATATGTTAACCCTACCGTACATTAAATTAAAGCTTCTGCTTTCACACACTATATTGAACATACAGTAGCCTTTCTATTCTAGAGGTTCGGGCCGCTGCGAGTCATAGTGCATAGGTTTTTTGTCAGAGTACCTGTTGTTCCATGTCTATCCCCTCTCTCTCCCCCTCCCTCTCTCCCTCTCTCTCTCTCTCTTGGTCTCTCTCCCCCCTCTCAATTCAAAGGGCTTTAGAAAACATACGTTAACATTGCCCAAGCAAAGGTGGAACAATACAATCAAAACAAAATACTGTACTGTATGTACAATTGAAAAGGAATAGAAATGATGTGCACACAGAGCTGTTACATGGCAACTGAGGGACATCTAAACCATAAGAATTGTGCATTTGCTATTCGAAATAGTTGGCCTATATAGCCACAAGGTTAGTTTTGTGCTCAAATAGGAGCTGTTTTTCAAAAGTGTTTACATGTAATCGTTCTGTTTGTATGTACAGTGTTTCTACAGTTATTTCTTATATATATATATATATATATATATATATACAGTATATATATATATATATATATATATATATATATATATATATATATGTACGCAAAAGTAGTGAAAACAGCAGATCTACAAGCACACAACGCCTCGCATCGCGAGGCGTTGTGTGCTTGTAAATCGGCTATTTTCACTAGTCTAGATAATTTTTTAAATGATAAATATAATTTCTTAAATGATAAATACAAAAGGAACGGTTTTGGAGATACGAGGTTTCTGCCCGACAGTGACGATATGTTTTTTGCTCCCCCCAGGCCACAGAGGAGAAGGAGGAGATGGAGGAGCTGCAGGCGTACAACCGGCGCCTCCTCCACAACATCCTGCCCAAGGACGTAGCGGCGCACTTCCTGGCGCGGGAGCGCCGCAACGACGAGCTCTACTACCAGTGGTGCGAGTGTGTGGCCGTCATGTTCGCCTCCATCAGCAACTTCTCCGAGTTCTACGTGGAGCTGGAGGCCAACAACGAGGGCGTGGAGTGCCTGCGGCTGCTCAACGAGATCATCGCCGACTTTGACGAGGTTTCTCTACTTTTATTCTCTTCTCCTTTTAACAACTTTTTTACTTTTAGTCTCTTCTGCCAATTCCTTTCACCCCACTAGGGCTGTCACGATTATGTCATTTTACATGACGATTAATCGTCACTCTAATTATTGCGATTAACGATTTAATTGTGTTTTTGTCGTTGACAATTACATTTCTGTATGGCTTGAAAGTCCTTAAATTGTCACTTTATAAATGTGGAGACACCCTGTGTACACTTATTCTGTGTGCTGGCTTGTTTACCGTTGAGTGAGAAAAAAAAATTACATTTGGCTAATCATCTGGTAGGCTAGTTGCTCATGGCAGATACGACACATAACCTAAACATACAAAGAAATTACTGATATATTTGACAACTTTATGCTTTAATAAGAACATTGATAGTGGAAATAACCGATCTACAAGCTTACAATGCATCGCATCGCAACGCGTTGTGAGCTTATAGATCGGCTATAACAGTGTAATTCGGGTGAAAAAGTTTTCTGCTCTACCCTGAGCCATCCCACCCTAGCTCTGCTCCAGCTCAGCACCAGCTCACATGCCCTGGTTGTGTGTGTGTGTGTGTGTGTGTGTGTGTGTGTGTGTGTGTGTGTGTGTGTGTGTGTGTGTGTGCGCGTGCGCGTGTGCGTGCGCGTGTGTGCGTGTGTGTGGCGTGTTCCAGATCATCAGCGAGGAGAAGTTCAGGCAGCTGGAGAAGATCAAGACCATAGGCTCCACCTACATGGCGGCGTCAGGCCTCAACGCCTCCACCTACGACCGGGAGGGGCGCTCCCACATCACCGCCCTGGCCGACTACGCCATGAGGCTGAGGGAGCAGATGAAATACATCAACGAACACTCCTTCAACAACTTCCAGATGAAGATAGGTACAGGAGCAGGGGCGTCACAAGGGGGGGAAAAGTGGGACTGAGTTACTAGGGCCCAGAGCACGCGAGCGGAGTGGAGCGATGACAAAAGCTGCTCCGCGCTCCAGAGGGCTCTTGTCCCACTCGCTCGTCGCTCTGGTCGGCCACCGGGCCGCTCCACTCCCCGCCGCTCCGTCGCTCAACTTGATTTCCGCATCTCTCGCTCCACGCTCCGCTCAGGGCCGTCAATCAGAGTCAAAAAAGTAGTTTGCTACCATGTCCGAAACACTTTCTCCTTTGCCAGTGTGTTCCCAACACAAATGGCTGCGCTAACGTGAGCCTCGGCTTTGATGGAGACTTGGAGAGCTTTCCACTCGCCACTGTTTTGTTGGAAACATGCGGCGCGCGGCTCCAACAGGATCGGCTCGGAGCGGAGGAGGGTCGGCGCTCAGACCCATTATAAAAGTCGCTCGCTCACGCTCAACTAAAGAACGGCTCGCTCCGCTCCCTGGAGTCCCCGCACCGCTCGCACTCCACTCCGCTCGTATGCTCTGCTAGGGCCCAAGGTGGAGGGGGCCTTCATTATTTTATACTTTAGCTATTGAAAAATAGCAGATATACAAGCTCACAGCGGGGCACCGAGTGCCGCGCTGCAAGATTGTACTGTAGATCTGCTATTTTTGAAAAGTCCTGAAAATTTGTGGAAATCTTTGAATATAATGTATTTCTTAAGCGAACATTTGTAACTCAAATTTTGCTTCTGGGGGGGTCCCTAAAAAATATTGGACTTAAGGCCTCTCCATACTTCGACCGAAATGTTCGGTGAGTTGTGTTTTCCGACGTGCAAATTTCCGAACTCTCGTTCGGTCCAATGCTTTTCACAAGTCCAGAGGGATATAATTTTATGGTAGAAAAGGACCTTTGACCTTTTGAACTGCGGTTTCGGTCAAAGTATGGACAGGCCTTTAGTTGTGTACTGTTCAAACAATGAGACAAAAATATTATTACCGTGTGGTTCTGTTGCGTCTCCAGGTCTGAACATCGGACCGGTGGTAGCAGGGGTCATAGGAGCCAGGAAACCACAGTACGACATCTGGGGGAACACAGTGAACGTAGCCAGCCGTATGGACAGCACAGGAGTCCCTGACTGCATACAGGTGATGGATGGCCTGTTACTTACTACCCTTTTTGCAGGGAATGCAGGGCACAGCCGCCATATTGGAACGAAATTGGGCCTATTCCTTACTTCCTTCACAGGTCTTAACCATTATACGAATTAAGGCACTGTTTTGTTTAGTGTGTAGTAGGGCATTAACCAAAAAATCTACAAATCGACTCAATTGACTTGATTACATGAGTCGACTCTCATCAGGGAATGTCGAAAATTAAAAAAAAAAAGAAAATAGGAAAAATTTACATTTTAGACTGCATGCCAGGTGCCTGTTTCATGTAATCAATTCCCCACATGTGCTTATTTAGGGGACAGCTCAGTCTCAGCACATGTTTTAGTTCATTGTACCTCTTATTTGTTGGCTCGTGACTGTGGTGAGACGTATGGTATATATATATACGCTCCTAGCGATACATTTAACTTCACCCGGCCGCCGCGACGGACGGCATTGCGCTGAGAACAGCTGACTGAAGATTACAAGCTTCACTGCTTCACTCATACACTACAGGTCACTCAGAGTCACTCACATCGCATCACGGATGATGAGAGCTTGGAGGTCTGCTATTCTCTGCACGCAACAATGTCGCGGGACGGAGAATAAATTAATTAGGCTTGATCATGAGCTGCAGCTGCTGTGATCATAGATAGATGCGTTGCAGCGCGACGCGCTGTGAGCTAGTAGATCGTCTATTTTCAAATAGCCTTGCTATAGGGCTAAAGGTAGGCCTACTTTGTTGTATAATATAATAATTTATATTGAATGTCAGTTGTCAAGACACAGATCTTTAATAAAGTTGCTCAAGTTGAACAGCAGTGTGTCAGTGTGGTTTCGACCGCCCGACCGACTATAACACGTCATATTTGTCCAACAGGTCACCACAGACCTCCACCAGGTGCTCGCTAACAAAGGCTACGTGTTGGAGCACCGCGGCGTCGTAAAGGTCAAAGGTAAAGGGGAAATGACGACGTACTTCCTGAACGACGGACCGCCCAACAGTTAGCAGCTATATAGCTATCACTTATAGCGGCTGCTGTGTGAGGACGTCGGGCCGATTCCCCGCCACGAGGGACAGACAGACAGACAGACAGACAGACAGACAGACAGACAGAGCGCCACTGAGCAAGGACTCCCTGTGTGAGAGCCAATGGCTAACAACTTAGCAACGCCATCACTTGAATTCTGAACGACGGGGAGAAAAAATTAAGAGACGTTTTGTGGACTTCGGAAAGGAAGTGTTCTTGACGACGAGAGCAAAGTGATGTTCTTGTCTACGACAGCCATGCTCTCTCTCTCTCTCAGGCTACTTGAAAGATGCAGAGTCTGTTTATTTAAAACAAACAAACAAACAAACAAACGCCTTTAGCCTGTGTCAAAAGAAGAATTTATGCTGTACATAAGGCTACTTTTTATTTCACTTGATTTTTGTGTGGGGGTTTAATTTTTACAACAACAAAAAAACAAACATGTTTTGTGTCTTTTTTTTATATATTTCCACAAAAATTATCAAACAGGTACTCATGTTTTTTTTTTTTTTTTTCTGGGTTACTTTACTATTTATTTTTAATCTTGATGTTTTTTTGTGCAAAAGGTCCTTTATGGCAAGTGTGACTACATTACGTGCACAAATATCCAGTTTATTACACGTTTATAAGTGTGTATGTATAATACATGCATATTTGTGTGTGTGTATGAATAAGTGTATAAATCGAGGAGGACAACATTGACCAAAGACTAAAGTATGGCTATAGAAACAAGGCAAAACATTCTCGCTTGAACGTTCGACTTATACTCCCCGTTGCACGACGGCATCGCTTGCCAACAAGACTCAGGCCCTGTTTAGACCAGTGGTTCTCAACCTTTTCAGGCCACGACCCCCCAAATAATCATATTTTAACTGGGGACTTTCCCACCAAAACAATTCTATTTTGAAAATAGCAGATCTACATGCTCACAACGCCTTGCAGAGGCGTTGTGAGCATCTATTTTCACAATTTCTGCCTCTAATATTTGACAATTTGGCCAATGTTTAATTTGTCATTTTAGAGGTATTAAAAAGTCCTTAAATTGTCACTCGAGAAATCTACTTAAACTTTATGTTGGTTTGTTTACCGTTGAGGGAGAAAACAATGTTGCACATTAAGTTAATCATCTGGGGACCCCCCCAAAATAATTAGGGTTAGGGTCGGGACCTGGGGGTCCCGACCCACAGGTTGAGAACCACTGGTTTAGACAACAAGAGGAAATGGCTAAATAAAATCACTGTTGCGTCTCTGCGTCAATGCAGAATAAGAAGTGAGAACGCGACGGCACTTTGACGTTTTCTATTCTGGTCGTTGTCGTGTAAACGTGACGTCAGACCTCGTCGACAATCGTCACTGGTGTGCGGCGGAGTGTACGTTAGGCATGCATGAGACGCCAATGAGTGCCAGCTTTGTTGCTATAAGCAGTAGACAGCCTCATCGCTAGTGGCAGCAGCCTAATGGCTTAATTCACTGTTTTTCATGGAATAACGTACGCAGTACTTTTGTCTGTCATTCGGCCATCAAAGAGATGTATTATTTTCTTTATCTTACCACCCTTCTCTGGGAGATGACGCTGGCCTCTGCCTCTCTAGACCAAAATAACCGAAGGGAGTGAGATTTACCACTTTATGCTCTCGTCATACGATAATGTCGATCGCGTGCTGAAAATAGCCGAGCTACAAGCTCATAACGTCATGACGTGTCACAGAAGCGACACGTTGTAGAGATTGTAGATCTGCTTATTTTAGGCACGCAAAACACCATCGTACGACATACAGTAAGTATAAATCGGGCTTAAAACGTCTCGTGACGCATATCTTTTAGCCTGGATACCAGCCTGCTTCGCTACATTCCGTGATTTGTTTTGTCACTCCACTTCACAGTCTGGACATGATTAATTTGACTCCGAACGTCAGTTGTGACGTAGGCGACGTCGTTGCTGGATTGGATGTTGTTCCAACGAATCAGAGTAGGGTTAGGGTAGCAAGGTGATCAGACAGCTGGACAACTGGTGTATTTCTCCCCGCCCCGCACCACAGACCAATAAGAAGCCGCGGTTGGATTCCACTTGGTTTCTATGTCCCACCTCCCCTTGGAGATCGGAAGCTGTCCAGACTGAGTAGCGAAGTTACAAAACAAATCCATGGAACGTAGGTTTGCAGGATGGCATCCAGGCTACATATCTTTGGTCTGAACTAAAGGCTTTAGAGATTGAGCAGTCAGTCGGGGGGCAGGTGAGTTCAGCCATAGCAGTACAGTATTTTCTGGACTATAAGGCGCACCTGACTATAAGGCGCACTGTCAATGAATGGTCTATTTTCAAACTGTTTTCATATATAAGGCGCACCTGACTATAAGGCGCACATAATAGACGCTACCGTTGCGTTATGCATCAAACAGATGGAGCTGTGCTAAAGGGAATGTCAATGTCAATGAATGATCCATATATAAGGCGCACTGGACTATAAGGCGCACTGTAGTTTTTTGAGAAAATTAAAGGCTTTTAAGTGCGCCTTATAGTCCGGAAAATACGGTATATATAATTATTGGCTTTATATCAGGGATCTTTGACAGGGGGTCTGGGACCCCTAGGGGGTCCTCAGAGTTACTATAGGGGGTGTCCTCCAAATCTTTGTGTGATAGAAACTTTTTTCTCTTTTTTATATCAACCACTTGATCCCTAGTGTCCATATTCCGAGAACTTTAGCCAAAAATAGCAGATCTACAAGCTCACAACGCCTCGTGCTGTGAGGCGTTGTGAGCTTGTAGATCGTCTATTTTCGGCAAAGAGGTTTGGTGTAGAGGGGGAAAAGAGCAGACTAAGTACAGAGTGAAAGGTCAAGTTAATTAAGTATTGACAGTTCAAGTGGTTAAAATCTGAAATTGACATGAATCCAAAATATACAGAGGATCATGCTGTCAAACAATTAAACTAAATGGAATCTATGAAAAGGTTGTGGGGGTCCCTGCTTCATCTCTCTCTCAACTAAGGGGTCTCCGACCTGAAAACGTTGAAGACCCCTGCTTTATATTATTTAAAGGTTAAAGCGCGTCCTTCCCCTTTCAAAGAGCTGGTGTTTGTCCAAATGGGAAGGAAGGAAGGAAGGAAGAGGGAACTGGGAGGAGGTTCAAGTGCCATCAGGGGTAAAAAGAAAATAATATATAGAATTCTCAGATTGGAATGTCAATGGAAACCTTACCAGACAGCTTGGATTGTCTTGACAAGTGGTTCTCAAAGGGTCCTTGAGGGGGTTCCAGGGGGTCCCCCAACTACATGATTGAATCTTAAGAGGACCAAACAGACCCTTAAGCAGTCTGCAACTCTGAGAGTGTACAAATGGCCATCTGGTTCCATTTGTACACTCTCAGAGTTACGGTGAGTCCGTGATCTAATGCATCACCGATTGACTACTGGCCTGGGAGTCCTTGAACTTAAAAAATTAAAAATAAAAATAAAGTTTGAGAACCACTGGTCTATGAAGATGGAATATTGGTAGATGAAGTATTGATAAAAGATGATCTGATGACTGAAAACTGTGCTTTGTAGGGGCATAACTATTTTCACTGTGAGGTTTTGATGATTACAGCAAAACCTTCTTGCCAAACTTGCTCTGAAGCATGTCTGATTGTGGTATCTTGTTTAGTTTTCTTCTTTTTTTCCCCTGTTTGTTTTGTTTTATCGTTGGGTATTTTGTATCACCTCCTGTATCCATCATTTGTATATTCTTAATGTTGTTATTATTATTATTATTATTATAATTCTGATTAATGAATTGTGCTTATTGCGATGATTCCATTCCAGTGAAAGAGGATCAAAGACAAGCACCGCTTGTTCTCGTTAAGATGCCACTTGTGAAGCCAAAGCTCATTGGTACCAACGGATCAACTGCAGGCGAACCTCGTCAGCACTTAACCCATTTAGAACGGGTACACATTATAGTGTATTATTATTTTATGCTTTAACTATTGAAAAATAGCATATATACGGTGCCGCGCTGCGAGCTTGTAGATCTGATATTTTTGAAAAATCGTAAAAAATTGAATTTTGACCCGATTCTATAAGTGTCTTTTGAATCCTTCTAAGGTTTTTTGAAAAACCTATGTTTCTATGTCAGCAATCTGGCATTAGCCATCGTCAAAGAAAAGGTCCTTTTCACTTAGGTGGAGCACAGTTAGTCTGTTCTTGAGAGACTACTATGTCAGTGGTTCTCAAACCTTTTCATGTGAAGGACCCCCAAAATGATCTTTATTTGGCTACGGACCCGCATCTCAAAATATTTAGTTCCAGGGACCACCCAGAAGAAAAATTTGAGTTACAAACGTTCGCTTTGAAAATACATATATTCAAAGATTTGCACACACTTTCACAACTTTTTCAAAAATAGCAGATGTACAAGCTCGCAAGCTGTGAGCTTGTATATCTACTATTTTTCACTGGTTAAAGCATTCAATAATTCTAGGCCTAGGAGTAGTTTATCCAAAAAAATCACTTTACACACCCCATAAAGCCTTAAAATCATGGAGATTTAGTTTTTCGTCACATTCCTGAGACAATAATTTGTTGACTGGGTCATCGTTTAATTGGAAACTCAGTAGGAGACAAATTATTGGCTTAGGAATGCAAAAAAAAAAAAATCCTTTAACCATGAACCCCAGCTTTACTTAGGAGCCAATTCAGCGAAAACAGAAGATTACAATATACAATTTAGGCATTTTTAGGCATTTAGCAGACTCTTTTAATCCAAATACAAGGTGATGCCTTGTGAGCTTGTAGATATGGCTACGGATATGGATATGGATATTTAGTGTCGACTAGGGGGAAAACAAGATGGCGTTTAACTGGATAGTTAGCCTATTCAAATAAATCCATGTACAATACAGTATTTCTACTGGCCATAACACGATTCTCCATGATAACACAAATACTGAGTGTATGCCCGCAAAAACAACACACATTCTGTTTATTCATTGTACATTTTCACCAGGTTAACATTCACCAGGTTTGCATTCACCAGCGTCGGCAGGATAGCATTTCACCAGGTTAGCATTCACCAGCGTCAAACTAATGGGACATCGAACAAATGTTACGTCGCAATATCGACACGCTCCCCTCTCAACAGTGGTAACCAACAGTTGATCGTGTTCGTACCAGAGCCAGCCCCGCCCCATATACAGCCTTTTGTCTACTGTCCAATCATGTTTGGCCTTGGGTGTCACCGGAGCAACAGGGAATAAATAAAGCCTAACTAAGCCTAATACTTCTTTTTCGCACATGAAAATGGCAGACCTAAAAGCTCACGTGAGCTCGTTTGTAGGTCTGCTATTTTTGACGCGTAGACGGCGCATAAATCAGGCTTTAAGGGCTCATTTATGCTTCGTTGCACGACTGTGACGCTGTGCGAAATCTTTGGATTTTATTTTCTGGAAAACTGAAAATCAGCTATGACGAAATGTAGATTTGGCATTAAAGTTTGGGAGATCACAAAGTTAATCAAGTGACTGTGACCGTTGAAGAGAGAATTTATAGAATGGACATGTGTTTATTAAAAGAAAGAAAATGTGCATTGTATTGTATTCTATTTCTATGGCTGTCCATAGACTTATGTTGATTGTTAACTCTTGGGATGATTTTTTTTTTCTTTTGTGGGGGTGAGGGGTACGGACGGGGGCTCCCCATACTACTGAAACAGTGTTTCTGCTCAGGCCTGAAGATGAATCCTTCCGTATTTGTTACGTTTTCTTTGTATTTTCCCCTTTAGTTGAAGGAGTTTGAAAGAGGGAGTGTTTTGCCGAGGTTGACGACCTTAAGACGTGTTGAGGACTATGACAAAGAGATAAATAACGTTTTCCCCTTGAAGAAAAAAAAAAAAGAATAAAAGATTTAATGGCTGTTTTGATTGGTTTTGTGTGAGTAAATACTTGCTAAACAAATTTAATAAGCGTACAAAGACGTGGCAGTGACTGATCTAGCCTTTCCTACAATAGGCTCTTTGCATACATTTAGCCAAAGGTGGTGGATATTTTTGGAACATCTGCCATCTCAATGTTAGCCTATAGCAGGGGCATCATTTGGGGCATCAGGGGATGGTGATTGCTCACATTGTTCACATTTAACCTCAGTTATTCATTCCGTTCAGTTATTTTATGCAGTTCAGTTATGCAGAAATCTGAATTGTTTTTGCAGATTAATCTGATCTATCATCGCAATCGATGCCCGTCCATCTACATGTGACATGCTATGATTTAGATAATTAGCATCGCTTGACAATGCTTTGAGAGTTTGTAGAAATATGGTACACAAATGGCATACAAATGGTCTTCTAAGTCAGTGGTTCTAAACCTTTTCAGGCCGCGACCCCCAACATAATAACAATGTAACTGAGGAGCTCCCACCCTGACAAGCTCTAAGAGTTGAGACATAACATTTTGTAGGCCTATAACACGGTTGTATTGTGAAAATAGGAGATCTACATGCTCACAACACCTCGCGTTGCGAGGCGTTGTGAGCATGTCCCTTCAGGCTGGTTATCAGCCTATCGGGATTTGTATTTCTCGATAACGACTGCTGAGCCAGGCGTTATCTCTTACGTTATCGCTTCGTGGACCGAGCGGGAGTCGAACTCCGATCTCCAGCTCGGCCGACTGGCAAGTAACAAGCAAAGCCACATGGAGGAACAAGTTTAGGCCAGGTCTTTTGCGGGGTGACGGGGTCGTTACAATATGCTTGACAACTACAGCCCAAGCCTCTGAATATTTCAAAGCTTCCGCCTTTCAGTATGCGTGCGCGTGTGTGTTTCACAATCACTCCATGGCCTTGTAATTGGAAAACTCATTGCTTGACAAGAGGGTAGAGGTTGGCTCTTAAGCCTCGGTTACACTTAGTTGCGTGCCGGTGTTGTGTGCTCAGTAAATTACAGATCTACTGCTTATACAGTATATCTGCTGTTTACGGCATGCAACACCAACTAAAAGAATCAGGCTTTACACAGGCCGCCACAGAACTGTTCGCTCACATGAATGCAGAGAAAGATAAAGATGGAATTATGTAAAATTAATGAACTGTGTTATGTATTGCATCGATGTTTTATTTGCATAAAGAAAAAAGATGATGTATTCTCCACCAAGACTAATTAAGCCAGTATCCTCCTAATGCAATTCACACACAATATTGGCAGCTCGCATGCTTTGCTGCTGAAACCTGGACCTCATCAAACAAACATGAGCAACCCAAATACCGTAAACATTACACACTACTTCATGTTAATTAATATTTAACATTATGCCAAGCTGCCATAGTGTCTGTGTGTGTGTGTGTGACATAACTTTTACTGCGTTCAAAATGTATTTAAACATCCGAGGAAATAAATTAAATGTTACATATTCTATAATGTGCTGAAAATACGGTTAACAGCATGAGGTGAGATGCATGCATACGTACGTACACACACGCAAGCACACACACGCGCGCGCGCACGCACACGCACACACATACAGTACACATACATACAGAATAGACAGCTGGCCCCTTCAGCACTGTATAGCATACATACATGTGACATTACTTATTGTCTTTCTCCAGCTCCTAACCAACTATACTTATGTTATCAGGCCCTCCTCCTCCAGGACCCCTCCCCATACACACCCATTGTAACTTCTAAAACTCAATTTTAACCATGCTAGATTTGTCAAAAACACCCATTATGTTTTTCTGGTGACTCGAGTCATAATACCCTCCTAATACGTGAGCTGGCCTTGTATTTTTCTGGTTATTGTATTGAATTTTTTTCATTTTCCCAAAGAATTATTAAAAAGAAATGAAAAAAGGTTATGGAAAAAACACAACCAGTTGGAGGGGTCCTGGAGGAGGAGGGCCTGATAACATTTACATCAAATATCTAAATATTGAATCAAGCAAATTCAAAACTGTTCAGGGTGTTCATAAAAACCTGATTAGACGATAAAATGACAAAAATGTTTTTTTTAAAGTGAAATTTCCCTTTAAGTATAGTTGGTTAGGAGCTAGAGAAGACATAGGCCTCTCCATAGGCCTGCTGTAACAGCTGGTTTATAGTCTTTACAAAATTCTGAAAATTAACATGGGGCTCAATGGCAGATTTGTGCGCCTAAAAAAAACATGTTACTTTTTATAATTCACCTAACTGCCGACACACATGCTTGAACGTTTTACTTTGAAACGTTTTGTAGTTTTGGAGATATTTAACTTTTAAAACTTGAATCTGAAAACTTTGGCACCTCGCTGTTCCTACATACTTTAACCAAGCAACTTTTTTGTTTTCTATATAACTCATAGCAGTTTTATTTACCCCTATTAGTATTAATATTATTATTATTATCATCATCATCATCATCATCATCATCTTCATCATATTAATGACACCTTAAATGTTGTCAGAGTGATGTTTGATCTCTTAACCTTGAGATCATCAGATGAGGATTTGAACCCAGTTTTGTCATTTCACTAACAGCTGCACTAAAGCACCATGTCCACTAAGGGGCAGACATGCATCTACTTGGTCAGATAAGATCATGGAAGTATTCAGGTGTCAATCAACTCTAGACGAGACAACCTATCAGTTACAAGAGGGGGTGGGGCTAAAAGAAGCAGGAAGGAAAACAATCTGACAGTGCAACCACGTGTTGAAAACAGAGATGTTTATGAATTAAACAATCTGGTGAATGTTGTCACCAAATGAAGCGGGGATAAGGGATAATAAACCAGTGTGGATATAGCATGTTAGTGAGTTTGGAGCTGGGTTTCACTCAGTATTTCTACCATAACCAGCTGACATTAATAACTACAAGATTGACTGGAGGAGAAGAGAGTGTGGGAGACATTTCAACAAGTTTCTGTGCTGAGTATGTACGTTATCTGATAATTCAGCCCCTCCATACTAGAATGGCTGTGATATCAGTTTACATTTCACAATGTCACCGACACAGGAGGGCATAGGAGTGATCTATGGCTTTATACTGTATAAGGAATACATTAAATTAACGCAATGCAACTCTAGGATTACAGTAGGACCTTTAACAGTGTTGTGGTGTTTTGAATGTGCTTCAGGACCTGCTACAAAAGCTGTGCAGTAGAGGTGAGCAGGACTTGTCACTGCATACCAGAGGATCCAGGGGTACAGTCAGTCAGTCAGTCAGTCAGTCAGTCAGTCAGTCAGTAAAGACAGACAGACAGACAGACAGACAGACAGACAGACAGACAGACAGACAGACAGACAGACAGACAGACAGACAGACAGACAGACAGACAGTCAGTCAGTCAGTCAGTCAGTCAGTCAGTCAGTCAGTCAGTCCTGGGTTCTCCAGCTCAGCCCTCATCTTGTTGGGAAACTGGTTGCAGGCAGCAGTCTGTCTAAAGTTTTCAGTTGGGACCGTACCTAATATGTTCCCCAGGTTCTATGTTCCCCAGGTTCTATGTTCCCCAGGTTCTATGTTCCCCACTTTCTTACCACCTAAACCTACCCCTACCCCTAACCATAACCTCACTAAACTAATGCTGTGAGGTGGGGAACATAGAACCTGGGGAACATAGAACCTGTGGAACATAGGTTGGACCCCTTTCAGTTCAGAGGAACTGTGAGTACAGACAATACTTTCATTGAGGGTTAAGAATCCAAGCATTCAGGACAAAAACAAAACAAATGTGGTTTGTGAAGCTAACTGTTTAAAATGTTCTTTTGAACTAGATGGGTCCTTCATGTCATGTCAGAATCATTAAAATGATCCCTGGCTAGTACGACAAATATGCCTTAATACATCATAATTGTCCTCTATAACTACAATGTCAAATTAAAAGCAATATTTGATTTCTTCTAGAAATAGCTAATCTTTCACTCAATAGGGGAAATGCCTGTCGCAAGTTGTTGATGTCATAAATGTCATGTGTGATCTATCGCTATGGAATTTATGGCATGCATGTGAAAATAAAAACAAATGTAATACTTCCTACGGTTAATATGACTATCAAATCAATATTTCAAATGTTTTTTTGCACATGCATGCCATAAATTCCATAGCGATAGATCAGACATGACATTTATGACATCCTCAACTTGCGACAGGCATTTCCCCTATTGAGTGAAAGATTAGCCATTTCTAGGAGAAATAAAATATTTAAGGTGTTTTTAATTTTACATTGTAGTTATAGAGGACAATTATAATGTATTAAGGCATATTTGTTGGGATCCTTTTAAGAAATGAAAGCAGAGTGATTCACTACTTCCTTCTCTCTTACATAATTATGTGATGCTGCCTTAATGATATGTAAATCAGGCAGTTACATTAGATGTTATTGTTACTATTGGTTGGTTGAAATGTCACTGATAGGCCTGTCACAAGTATGATATAATCGCCATCATAATCGTCTCCATGTTGCAAAAAATATACAGTAGCTATGTACTGGTATATCTGATCTATAAGCTCAGGCTATATCCGCTACTTTTAATTTTGATGATAAAATGATTAAATATAGCCTATTTTGGACATAGCATATTATTTATTTTGAAAAGCTAAACAGAAACATAATTTATATATGCCTTCCAATGTTCAAAGGACAAATTCAATTAAATTATTTTGCAATTATTTGTATGACAATCAATCATCAAGTGAAATGTCATGATGGTGACACTGATCTACAATCTGATCCTTACTCCTTACTACCAGTAAGACGCCCAAAGGGCGAGAAGCGAGGTTGTGCTGAAACAACAGAGACTGACACAATATGTCCATATATGGGCTTAATATTGATGACATCAGGGACCTCCTATATGGGCATAAAATGTCTTGGCCACATATGGAGCGTGACGGACTGACTGAAGCACGCACACACTCACATGATCTGCAGGTTTTCATACTAGTAAGACGCCTCAGGGCGCCAATTCTTGGCCATCTGGCCAGTGATGTATATTGGACCAGTTACCCATATAGGGAGACCCCTGCATGATAGTCAACAATGTTATGTAAAAACATGCCCATATATGGCCATCACCAAATATGGGCATTCCCAGATATGTCCTTAATATTGATGACATTGGGACAGGGATCTCCATATATGGGCATAAAACATATGTTAAGTAGTAAAGCCAAGCAGGGCCATGGCGAGTTAGGGCCTGGGTTTGATGCCTGGGGATCTCCATATATGGGCATAAGGGGGTACCCTTACGGCATCATCTGGGAATGCCCATGTATATGGACATTTTATTTATTTTATCCTCTATCAATATATATCCATATACATATATGGACTAAATATTAACGTTTTCGGGGAAGGTAGGGTGTAAATCAGAGTAAAGCAGGCTCTTGGACCAGTCAGGGCCTGAAATTGATGACATCAGAAATCTCCATATATGGGCATAAAAGGGATTTTGTTTCTGGGAATGCCCATATATGGACTTTTTATTTTATTTTATCCTTTATCAATAATAATAATATGTATTCATATTCAATATTGACGTTTCGGGGAAGGTATGGTGTAAATGTATGCTACTTAGTAAGGGGCTTCGGGTCAGATACTACATCACATTTTGAGATAGTTCAGGGGTTCGATTTCTTGGCCATCTGGCCAGTGATATATCGATGACATCAGAGATCTTCATATATGGGCATAAAAGGGATTCTGGGGAATACTCATATATGGACTGTAGGTGATGTCACATCATCTGTGATGTCACAGTGATGTCCACAATGTTAAACTTGTAATTGAGATGGCATGTCAAACTCTTTTTTCTGCTATACCACCAAAATGTGGAAAGCCTTACCGAAGGTCATAAAGGAGTGTGGATCACTAGCATCCTTTAAAATTGCCCTGAAAAATCACTTACAGGCAGCAACCGTCCGCAACTGGTAAAAAACTAACCTAGCCCAACCCTACCCTCCCCTGCCCCTTCTTTGTATATACTGTTTGTTTAGACTTACTGTTTTCTTTTTTGTTTTTTGTTTACATATCTACTGCATAGTACTGTGTTCTATTTGTCTGTCATTCAATGTTATATGAGATACTTCAATGGTTTCCAGTGGAAATAAGCTTAGTCTTTTCATGGATCTCCTTTTAGTAGACCTTGTACCAGTGAACTGTACCGTCATGAAACTGTACCTTTTCCTATGCAAACTTCTAATAAAGTCTTCAATCAATCAATCAATCAATGTTATTTAGACTGACGCTAGGTTAATTGTTTACCTACTATCCCATAGTTTCAGTGTACAGAACAAACCTTCTGATGGATTTCATAGACTTGTTTGACAGCACCGTCATCGTTGTTGTGTCGGATTCATTTTCATGTGTATTTTCAGACATTTAACATGACCTTTGGCTACTTGTAGGTTCTGACATTGGTTTTCCCCTCTTCACCGAAATGTTGTGAGCTTGTAAATCGGCTATTTTTGGCGAATGTTCCCACCAGAATAGATGCTATTGGGTTCAGGTGGTAAATGTAAACACTAAAACAAAAAGATGTTCCTATCACACAAAGATATTGTGGCCCCCTTAAGGTCCCGGACCCCGTGTTGAAGACCCATGGTTTAGCACTACACTGTCTCTACTGTATGTGATCCTAGTTTACTGACACATGACTACGCTGTCTCTATGTGATCCGAGTTTACTTAGAGACTACACTTCTATGTGTATATGTATGTGTTTACTTAAATTAATTTAAGTCACTCTGGATAAGAGTATCTGCTAAATGCCTGTCCAGGTTTTCATCTAATATATATCCATATACATATATCAATAATAATATGTATTCATATTCAATATTGACGTTTCGGGGAAGGTATGGTGTAAATGTATGCTACTTAGTAAGGGGCTTCGGGTCAGACACTACATCACAATTTGAGATAGTTCAGGGGTTCGATTTCTTGGCCATCTGGCCAGTGATATATATCGATGACATCAGAGATCTTCATATATGGGCATAAAAGGGATTCTGGGGAATACTCATATATGGACTGTAGGTGATGTCACATCATCTGTGATGTCACAGTGATGTGTCAAGGGAACCAACCGATAGACTGTAAAAATGTGTACACACACACACACACACTGACACACACAGACAGACACACGGAGACAAGCTGTGACATTTCTCATGGTAAACTGCGACCTTCGGTCGCAAATTAAATGCGACCTACTGTTGCAATTAGTTGATTGTAACTCATCAGTTTTTCCTCTCTCCACTCCTCTGCCACTCAGGCTGAGGAGTGCATCGCTGCATGTCTGGCTGACATCTCACAGTGGATGTTTACTTCTCGCCCCCTCAAGCTGAACCCAGACAAGACTGAGCTTCTCTTCTTCCCAGGTAAGTCCTGACTCCTGCCCCATGCAGGATATCTCACTGTTTGCATCTCTGGTGACTTCGGTTCCAACAGCCAGGAGCCTTGGTGTTGTCTTGGACAGTCATTCATTCATTCATTCATTCATTCAGAGCCTTGGCGTTGTCCTGGACAGTCATTCATTCATTCAGAGCCTTGGCGTTGTCCTGGACAGTCAGCTCTCATTCAAGGCACACATCGCAGAGGCCACTTGGTCCTGTATGTTTACACTCTATATCAAGGGTCCCCTAACTTTTCAGGCTGTGACCCTCAAATAATCACATTTGAACTGGGGCCCCACCACCCTGACAAGCACTTGGAATTGTAGGCATTACATTTAGTTTGACTCTGTTCCACAGATAAATATTGTGAAAATAGCCGATCTACAAGCTCACTTGTATTATGCCAGTTGATAACTAGAGAGCATTTGTTCTACTCCTCCCGCCTAATAAGGTGCCGCCACCCCCCCCCCCCCTCCCCCCTGACTCCGCCCATCCCGTAGGAGTACATGCAGTGACCATTATCACCCTCCTCCCCGCCCAGCTCCCCCCCCCCCCCCCCCCCCCCCCCAGAACACGGGCCATTGTGTTCATGCAGACGCGTGACAAAGCCGGATGCACCACGGAGGATTCAAACCCACAACCTCCGTGGTGGTGGATGTTTGCCTCTTTCTCATGTAATATTTGGCAAATTTGGTATTAAAAAGGCCTTAAACGTCATTGAATTGTAACTTAAGAAATGTGCTGTATACACCTATACTGTATGTTGGTTTGTTTTACTGTTGAGTGAGAAAACAGTGTTGAACATTAAGCTAATCATCTGAAGACACCCCCCAAAATAATCTGACGGCCAGTTTGGGAACCACGGCTCAGTAACGTTGTAAGGTTCAGACCCTTCCTCACCCAGGAGTCAGCCCAGCTGACCAGCTCCTTATCCCGACCTCAGTCATATCAAAATACTGCGAGTGTAACTCTCTCCTCACTGGCCCTCCCAGCATGTTTGTGCAATGAAACCAGCTAATGCTTTCACTCTAGGACAAGATCCGGGACAACGCTCCACACGTCCCAGACTCTTTTCCCTGTCCTGCTCACAAACTGTGGAACTACAGTAACTCCCCATTGCAGTTAGAACCGCAGAATCACTCCTGACTTTCCATCATAATCTTTAGACTCACCTCTTCAGACTCAGCCTCAGCCCTTAACATTTCACTCTCCATGTAATCCTTCATTCAGTGTTTCAACCATAACCAGCTGACATTAGTGACTACAGAGTGGGCTGTGTCTGCTCCACTAACACAGTGGTTCTCAACCTGTGGGCTGGCACCCCCCAGGGGGGTCCCCACATAATTTTTGAGGGGGTCAAAAAAAGACAACGCCTATCCTTACCTCCCCCCTGACCTGTCTATTGTAAATACCATTCATTTTTAAGAAGAATATCAATATTGTATCAAAATGAATTAACTATACTATAAAAACTGGTCAAACATTGGCCAAATTGTCAAATAATGTATGAAAGAGGCAAACATTTTGAAAATAGACAAACTACAAGCTCACAACCCCTTGCAGCGTTATAAGCTTGTCGATCTGCTATTTTCACAATATTTAATCTGTGGAACCGAGTCAAACTAAATGTAATTCCTTAATTCCTCCTACAATTCCAATGCTTGTCAGGGTGGGGGATCCCCAGTTCAAATATGATTATTTTGGGGGTCGCGGTTGAGAACCACTGGACTAACAAACTAGCCTGGAGGAGAAGAGAGCGTGTCCCTTAATTCCACATCTCAGCCACACCAACTCAAAACGGCCAAAGACGGATTCTGTTCGGCGGTTCCCGACATTCGGTCGTGTTGGAAGTCACCATTATTACAGAAATATATACTGCATGCTATGCTGAACGTAATCCACTTAGTGTCATCTTTTCAAAATGCATATTTACCGTACAGTTTGTGTTTGTATGCTTATTTCGCAATACCTATTGCGCAATCCTCTGTAGAGTGAGTTTGTCATCATGGTCACAAGAGTATCGGGTTTCAAGAGGGAAGGGGGGGGTTAGAGAGAGAGAGAGAGGAGAGAGAGATGAGAGAGAGAGAGAAAGAGAGAGAGAGAGAGAGAGAGAGAGAGAGAGAGAGGTACAGTAAGATACAGTAGATTACAGTACAGTAAGATACAGTACAGCAAGGTACAGCATAGTACAGTACAATACGGTACAGCAAGGTACAGTAGAGTACAGCAAAGTACAGTACAATACGGTACAGCAAGGTACAGTAGAGTACAGCAAAGTACAGTACAATACGGTACAGTCAGGTACAGTAGAGTAAGATACAGTAGATTACAGTACAGTAAGATACAGTACAGCAAGGTACAGCATAGTACAGTACAATACGGTACAGCAAGGTACAGTAGAGTACAGCAAAGTACAGTACAATACGGTACAGCAAGGTACAGTAGAGTACAGCAAAGTACAGTACAATACGGTACAGTCAGGTACAGTAGAGTAAAGCAAAGTACAGTAAGGTAAGGTAAAGTAGAGTACAGTACAATACGGTACAGTAAGATACAGTAGATTACAGTACAGTAAGATACAGTACAGCAAGGTACAGCATAGTACAGTACAATACGGTACAGCAAGGTACAGTAGAGTACAGCAAAGTACAGTACAATACGGTACAGCAAGGTACAGTAGAGTACAGCAAAGTACAGTACAATACGGTACAGTCAGGTACAGTAGAGTAAAGCAAAGTACAGTAAGGTAAAGTAGAGTACAGTGCAATACGGTACAGTACAGTACAGTACAGTACAGTACAGCAAAGTACAGTACAGTACAATACGGTACAGTCAGGTACAGTAGAGTAAAGCAAAGTACAGTAAGGTAAAGTAGAGTACAGTGCAATACGGTACAGTACAGTACAGTACAGTACAGCAAAGTACAGTACAGTACAATACGGTACAGTCAGGTACAGTAGTGTACAGCAAAGTACAGTAAGGTAAAGTAGAGTACAGTAGAGTACAGCAAAGTACAGTAAGGTAAAGTAGAGTACAGTAGAGTACAGCAAAGTACAGTAAGGTAAAGTAGAGCACAGTAGAGTACAGGACAGTAAGGTAAAGTAGAGTACAGTAGAGTACATTAAAGTACAGTACAGTAAGGTAAAGTAGAGTACAGTAGAGTACATTAAAGTACAGGACAGTAAGGTAAAGTAAGGTACAGTAGAGTACAGTAGAGTACATTAAAGTACATTAATGTACAAAGTACAATACAGTAAGGTACAGTAGAGTACAGTACAGTAAGGTACAGTAGAGTACATTAAAGTACAGTACAGTAAGGTACAGTAGAGTACATTAAAGTACAGTACAGTAAGGTACAGTAGAGTACATTAAAGTACAGTACAGTAAGGTACAGTAGAGTACAGTAGAGTACAGTAAAGTACAGTACAGTAGAGTACAGTAAAGTACAGTACAGTAAGTGGATGGATGGATGTGGATGGATGCATGGATGGATGGATGGATGGATGGATGGATGGATGGATGGATGTGGATGGATGGATCGATGGATGGATGGATGGATCGATGCATGGATGTGGATGGATGGATGGATGGATGGATGCATGGATGGATGGATGGATGGATGCGAATGGATGGATGTGGATGGATGGATGTGGATGGGTGGATGGATGTGGATGGATGGATGGATGTGGATGGATGTGGATGGATGGATGTGGATGGATGGATGGATGGATGGACAGACAGACAGACAGATGGATGGATGGATGTGGATGGATGGATGGATGTGGATGGATGGATGCATGGATGGATGTGGATGGATGTGGATGGATGGATGGATGTGGATGGGTGGATGTGGATGGATGGATGCATGGATGGATGGATGTGGATGGATGGATGGATGGATGTGGTTGGATGCATGGATGGATGGATGGATGGATGTGGATGGATGGATGGATGGATGTGGATGGATGGATGGATGGATGGATGTGGATGGATGGATGTGTGTGTGGATGGATGGATGGATGGATGGATGGATGGATGTGGATTGATGGATGTGGATGGATGGATGGATGTGTGGATGGATGGATGGATGTGGATGGATGGATGTGGATGGATGGATGGATGGATGTGGGTGGATCACTGCTGCAACGTAGCTGTGAGCGCCTGCGAAGCAGGCGCGATCTCTAGATGTGAGCGGCCCGAAGGGCCGCGAACCTCTAGTTGTGCTCAATTGATGTTAGTGACTGACCTAGATATGATGACCATGCAGATTCACTTCCTTCTAGTAGTCAAATGATTTGTGGTTTGTCAGAAAGAGTCTTTTCCAAGTTCCCTTTCTTCACTATCACAGCATAGGTTTTTGCAATTCATTGTCCTATCAACAAATATTGTTTTATTCTTTTGTCTTTTGCCAAACTCATTCTATTGTCTATTCTCTTGTGTCGTTAGTTGTGGTTGAAAGATAGTAGTAGCTTAATAAACAGGTAACACTCCAGTAAAATTACCAGTAAGACTCCCTAATCGGGAGATAAGCGACCGTAGGTGGCTTATCTCCACAAATAGGGCAAAAATTAGTTTTTCCAAAATCTTCCTGATCCATGTTGATGACATGAGTGTAGACATGCTGTGTAGTGATAGTCGTGATTTTAGGGCAAAAACTGTAGGAGCAGTGTCCAAAAATGTGTTTTAAAAATCGGCCTGAAGGTGGCGCTAGAATAGGGCCATGTGAGAAATGAGGGGTGGGGTCTCCGCGTTGCCTTGGCGGACGAATAGGTACCGGCCCCGGCTCTCCCGGACGCTCCTAGCCCGAGTTACGGCATTTTATGTGCGCTGCAGTGGCAGGGGGTCCTCCACTGGGGGCGCCACCACTTTTGCATCCGTTCTGGAGCACCAGGAGTCGGTGGTCCCCGGGAATTCCCCGTGAGCAGCCCCGTTGGGGTGGTCATTTGGTCATTTTTGCACATTTGGTCATTTTTTACATCTGGGGGTCCCTGGGGCTCCGGGGGTCCTTGGAGGTTGTAGTTTGGCAGGCAAGGAGTGTGTGTGTAAAATCTGGCATGGATCGGGTCAACGGGTGCGGAGATATAAGCAGGGAAAAAGTGTGACGTGTGACGTGTGAGCACATTTGGTCATTTTTTACATGTGGGGGTCCCCCAGGGACCTGGGGGTCCCTGGGGCTCCGGGGGTCCTTGGAGGTTGTAGTTTGGCAGTCAAGGAGTGTGTGTGCAAAATTTGGCATGGATGGGGGCAACGGTTGTGGAGATATGAGCAGGGCAAAAGTGTGACGGACTGACTGACTCACTCACTCACTCACTCACAGACAGCCGGTGGAGGTTTTGGTAGTAAATGCGACCTACGGTCGCAAATATGCTGCCAGGGTCAACCCTGTGTTAAATCACACGGTATTATATGTTGATGAGAAAGACAGTGTGTAAGTGGTTTGGTGTGATGTCTAATACCAGTGGAACAAGTATTAGCAAACATTACTTCTAGCTCTCTGTCTTGCCTTGCATTGCATCCTCACCTAATGCAATCATGTAGCCAACACAACATTATTAATCATCCCAACACTTTACCAGTCCCAAAAATTATTCAAACTAATGCTTTACAAGTCTGTACACACATGTTGATGACCCCTGCTGAGTTTATAGGGATAAGAGGTACAGTCAGATGGAGTATTAAGGCCACTGTGGCCTCAGGGCATGCCATTTTTTTGAGGGGCACAAGGCCAAACTGAGGGGCAACGGCGGCCATGGCCTTCATGGCCTCCTTGAAATTCCTGCCCTGGCAGGCACACTTAATTAGTTTGTGATAAACATCAGGTCAGCACAAGATCAAGTCACAAAGATTTCTATATGTTTTACCAAAAATAAAAACTGATTGGGAAGTCGATCTTTTATCTTAGGGCAGTTCAATTATGGAATTCATTACTTTAACTGGGATAGATTTTTATTGAGTGATTTACTATTCTTTTTTTTTTCTTCTATTAAATTGCAGTATGCGGTCAGGTTTATGGCTGTCTCAGGGAAGAGGACACCCCTGCCATGCATAGTCCACCATGGGTGGCTCAGGAGGGAGAGCGGCCGCTTGAAGGTTCCCAGTTCGATCCCGGGCTCCCCCAGAGTTGGTGTGGAAGAGTCCTTGAGCAATACTCTGAACCCCTAACTGCTCCTGATGAGCAGGTTGGTTGCCTTGCATGGTTCCCTCCACCATGAATGTGTGTGTGAATGGGTGAACACAATACATGTACTGTATAGCGTCTTGGATAAATGCACTATACCAGTAAGACTCCCTAATCGGGAGATAAGCGACCGTCAGGTGACATGTATACACAAAGAGGGCTGTAAGTGGCATTGGTTCCTGAGTGTAGGGGGACGTGTAGACATAGTGTGTACCGATTTGTGTGATTTTAGGGCAAAATCTGTAGGAGCAGTGTCCAAAAATGTGTTTTGCAAGAATCGGCCTCATGGTGGCGCTAGAAGAGGGGCATGTGAGAAATGAGGGGTGGGGTCTCCGCGTTGCCTTGGCGGACGAATAGGTACCGGCCCCGGCTCTCCCGGACGCTCCTAGCCCGAGTTACGGCATTTTATGTGAGCTGCAGTGGAGGGGGTCCTTTTGCATCCGTTCTGGAGCACCAGGAGTCGGTGGTCCCCGGGAATTCCCCGTGAGCAGCCCCGTTGGGGTGGTCATTTGGTCATTTTTGCACATTTGGTCATTTTTTACATCTGGGGGTCCCCCAGGGACCTGGGGGTCCCTGGAGCTCCGGGGGTCCTTGGAGGTTGTAGTTTGGCAGGCAAGGAACGTGTGTGCAAAATTTGGCATGGATCGGGGCAACGGTTGCGGAGATATGAGCAGGGCAAGAGTGTGACGTGTGAGGTGTGACAGACAGACGGAGGGACGGAGTTACTTACACTTTCTGGAGGTTTTGATAGTAAGTGCGACCTGACGGTCGCAATAAATGCAACATTTACCATTTATGGGTTGTTGATAGCTCTGGTCCATAGCGTTAGTGGAGTTCTCCCTAACGCTATGTTCCTCTACCTCCGTATTCCTTGGCAAAACCGGAAAACCCCGCCGTCTGGTCCAAAAATAACAAAAACTGTTTCGCCCCTCATCAAACCAAAGGTATCAATGGACAGTTGATAGCTTAGTCTACTTAGTGGACGAGGTCTGAGCCCCCCACCACACGATTAAAATACATTTCTAGGGCAAAATGAAAAATATTCCACCGGATGGAGACTCCATTTCTTCTTGTTTTTCACTATTTGTCGTCGCCATCAAGGTGCCAACTCACTACTGCCGCGCAGGTCAGAGGACCGAATTACAATGAGCATTAGTCTCACTTGGTGTTATTCAACTCTGCGACGTTGGAAGCGTTGTTTCGTAAAAACCTGGAAGAGCGTCTCCATCCGGTAGAATATTTTTCATTTTGCCCTAGAAATTTATTTTAATCGTGTGGTGGGGGGCTCAGACCTCGTCCACTAAGTAGAGTAAGCTTTCAACTGTCCACTGATACCTTTGGTTTGATGAGGGGCGAAACAGTTTTTGTTATTTTTGGACCAGACGGCGGGGTGTTCCGGTTTTGCCAAGGAATACGGAGGTAGAGGAACATAGCGTTAGGGAGAACTCCACTAACGCTATGGACCAGAGCTAGGTTGTTGATAGCATTGTTGGGTATCGTTACTTAAGTTACATCGTTATTGCCATTAAAAAGTATTCCGTTACCGACCATTAAAACCCACCTGCGAGGAAGTTTGGTAAACATAAAATAGAGTGGAGCCCACCGGAGTGTTGTGGAGCTGTGCGTGAATCCTTCCACAGCCTTCCTAAAGGGCTTCTCTCAAGCCCTGCCATGTTGTGCGCGACTGTAAATTAATGTAAACAAGACACGCGCACAAATAACTTCTCCTTGTGTCGCCAATTGATGGCTGTGTAACCCGGTGTTATACCAAAATTTGTAACCTATATAAAACTGTAGAATGACAACCACCACGGACTGCAGCACATTTCTGGTCTGTCACCTTTTTCTGTGTAAAAAGTGTGGGCCCTGCATGCATGCCTCCTCTGACACTGACAGAGAAGAGCTAATTCATTCAGGAAACAGCACAAATGTGTCAGATGGATTATTTGGTTGGTAGTAAAGCATGCATACATATATTGGTATGTGTATCGTGTATGTGCAGGAACTTGCTGTGCCTGTGTGTGTGTGTGTGTGTGTGTGTGTGTGTGTGTGTGTGTGTGTGTGTGTGTGTGTGTGTGTGTGTGTGTGTGTGTGTGTGTGTGTGTGTGTGTGTTTGTGAGTGATATGCTGTAATACTTGGTTGTTGTTTTTATCTCATTATATGCTGTAATGTTATGTTTTGAATGTGGACTTCTTAGGCGTTATAACTGAATTCTGGCCCTAAGCTCCAGGATGTTGCTGTGTCAATGTAGTGAATGATGAAGAAGAAGATACAGTAAAATGTTAGGTACTGACAAATGGTGCATTTAAATATCACCTTCATCCAAGGCGCTTTACATAGACTGTGCATTACATTCACCCATTCATAGACCATCTTGCACAAGGACTCTTCAACACTAACTCTGGAGGAGCCCGGGTTCGAACTAGGAACCCTTCAAGAACCCACTATGTTTTAATGCCAGTTTCTCTACCCCTGAGCCACTGCCGCCCCTTCACAATGATACAGAGTTTGTGACAGAGTTTGTGTATATGACAGTTCATTTCAGTTCATGTGAGTTCATGTTAAAACCAACCCGTGGTGTAATCTACGGGAACGGGAAGTGATTCTGCACAACCATACAGTACAGTATGTGTCTTTTAGCCTTTTAACTTTTGTTTCTCTCTTAATAAAGTTGTTTGTTTTCTTTTGTTTTATAAAGCGACTTTGGGTACCATGAAAAGCTTTGATGTATTGTTTATGTGTGTGGAGGAGAGAACAACAGATATGTTTAGAATGTGTGTGTATAAAAGGATAACATTATTTATGTAATACATAGAATTTTCCTAAAATCTGAAATTCTAAACTAAATAAAATGAATTGATCACTGTCTCATTCAAAGCTGCTGCAGGGTATAAGTCAGACAAGCAGTTGTTTTTTGTGATGCAGCCTTCTTCCACACAGGAAGTTTGTGGTTTCCACAAAGGCCAGTGTTCCTCGTACGTAGTGTGGGTGAAAAGACAAGTCAAAGAGGGGAACCTGTTTCCTTTGCATCAAGATAAAGATGACTGAGACAAGTGACGTCTGAATTTATATGTTCAGTTTAAAATAATATGTCTCATATTGGTTGTAGTTTGGCAGGCAAGGAACGTGTGTGCAAAATTTGGCATGGATCGGGGCAACGGTTGCGGAGATATGAGCAGGGCAAGAGTGTGACGTGTGAGGTGTGACAGACAGACGGAGGGACGGAGTTACTTACACTTTGTGGAGGTTTTGATAGTAAGTGCGACCTGACGGTCGCAATAAATGCAACATTTACCATTTATGGGTTGTTGATAGCTCTGGTCCATAGCGTTAGTGGAGTTCTCCCTAACGCTATGTTCCTCTACCTCCGTATTCCTTGGCAAAACCGGAAAACCCCGCCGTCTGGTCCAAAAATAACAAAAACTGTTTCGCCCCTCATCAAACCAAAGGTATCAGTGGACAGTTGATAGCTTACTCTACTTAGTGGACGAGGTCTGAGCCCCCCACCACACGATTAAAATACATTTCTAGGGCAAAATGAAAAATATTCCACCGGATGGAGACTCCATTTCTTCTTGTTTTTCACTATTTGTCGTCGCCATCAAGGTGCCAACTCACTACTGCCGCGCAGGTCAGAGGACCGAATTACAATGAGCATTAGTCTCACTTGGTGTTATTCAACTCTGCGACGTTGGAAGCGCTGTTTCGTAAAAACCTGGAAGAGCGTCTCCATCCGGTAGAATATTTTTCATTTTGCCCTAGAAATTTATTTTAATCGTGTGGTGGGGGGCTCAGACCTCGTCCACTAAGTAGAGTAAGCTTTCAACTGTCCACTGATACCTTTGGTTTGATGAGGGGCGAAACAGTTTTTGTTATTTTTGGACCAGACGGCGGGGTGTTCCGGTTTTGCCAAGGAATACGGAGGTAGAGGAACATAGCGTTAGGGAGAACTCCACTAACGCTATGGACCAGAGCTAGGTTGTTGATAGCATTGTTGGGTATCGTTACTTAAGTTACATCGTTATTGCCATTAAAAAGTATTCCGTTACCGACCATTAAAACCCACCTGCGAGGAAGTTTGGTAAACATAAAATAGAGTGGAGCCCACCGGAGTGTTGTGGAGCTGTGCGTGAATCCTTCCACAGCCTTCCTAAAGGGCTTCTCTCAAGCCCTGCCATGTTGTGCGCGACTGTAAATTAATGTAAACAAGACACGCGCACAAATAACTTCTCCTTGTGTCGCCAATTGATGGCTGTGTAACCCGGTGTTATACCAAAATTTGTAACCTATATAAAACTGTAGAATGACAACCACCACGGACTGCAGCACATTTCTGGTCGGTCACCTTTTTCTGTGTAAAAAGTGTGGGCCCTGCATGCATGCCTCCTCTGACACTGACAGAGAAGAGCTAATTCATTCAGGAAACAGCACAAATGTGTCAGATGGATTATTTGGTTGGTAGTAAAGCATGCATACATATATTGGTATGTGTATCGTGTATGTGCAGGAACTTGCTGTGCCTGTGTGTGTGTGTGTGTGTGTGTGTGTGTGTGTGTGTGTGTGTGTGTGTGTGTGTGTGTGTGTGTGTGTGTGTGTGTGTGTGTGTGTGTGTGTGTGTGTTTGTGAGTGATATGCTGTAATACTTGGTTGTTGTTTTTATCTCATTATATGCTGTAATGTTATGTTTTGAATGTGGACTTCTTAGGCGTTATAACTGAATTCTGGCCCTAAGCTCCAGGATGTTGCTGTGTCAATGTAGTGAATGATGAAGAAGAAGATACAGTAAAATGTTAGGTACTGACAAATGGTGCATTTAAATATCACCTTCATCCAAGGCGCTTTACATAGACTGTGCATTACATTCACCCATTCATAGACCATCTTGCACAAGGACTCTTCAACACTAACTCTGGAGGAGCCCGGGTTCGAACTAGGAACCCTTCAAGAACCCACTATGTTTTAATGCTAGTTTCTCTACCCCTGAGCCACTGCCGCCCCTTCACAATGATACAGAGTTTGTGACAGAGTTTGTGTATATGACAGTTCATTTCAGTTCATGTGAGTTCATGTTAAAACCAACCCGTGGTGTAATCTACGGGAACGGGAAGTGATTCTGCACAACCATACAGTACAGTATGTGTCTTTTAGCCTTTTAACTTTTGTTTCTCTCTTAATAAAGTTGTTTGTTTTCTTTTGTTTTATAAAGCGACTTTGGGTACCATGAAAAGCTTTGATGTATTGTTTATGTGTGTGGAGGAGAGAACAACAGATATGTTTAGAATGTGTGTGTATAAAAGGATAACATTATTTATGTAATACATAGAATTTTCCTAAAATCTGAAATTCTAAACTAAATAAAATGAATTGATCACTGTCTCATTCAAAGCTGCTGCAGGGTATAAGTCAGACAAGCAGTTGTTTTTTGTGATGCAGCCTTCTTCCACACAGGAAGTTTGTGGTTTCCACAAAGGCCAGTGTTCCTCGTACGTAGTGTGGGTGAAAAGACAAGTCAAAGAGGGGAACCTGTTTCCTTTGCATCAAGATAAAGATGACTGAGACAAGTGACGTCTGAATTTATATGTTCAGTTTAAAATAATATGTCTCATATTGGTTGACGTACGTTGTCCGGTTTAGTCTGCCTGACCATGCATAGGTTGAAGTCTGAACACACTAATATATGGACACCAACACCACACGCTATGACAGCAAGCATAATGCAGTGATTAACAGTAGCTGCATTATGGTGTGTGTCCGTCATGGCTGGCTGTGTTAGTGTATGAGACTCTGGCTATGTTCACCCTGTTATCATAATTATAGCCTACTGTATGACCAGACAAGTGACGGTGCTAAAAGACTAATAAAAGAGGGAAGGCGTGAGCATTGGTGCTGCCTGTACTGATGGCTGGTTAAAACTAAACTTACTTTTTCAGAGTAGCCACTTATTTTGTACTCCCACCGGGAGGACGTCGCAGAGCCTTCGTCCTACTCCTTTCACCCAACACCCGTTTCACTACGTTATCCAAACCTCGCCTACCAGGCTTTCTGGGGGAAAGCCTGGTGTTCGTTCACTACAGGCTGTTTGGTTTCCGCCTAAAGCGCGGAAATCACTAGAAGAAGCTGCGTCGCTTTGATTTGGTTCCCCACGTTTGTTTCCCCAATCCCTATTAAAATGCTCGAGTAGCCTAGTGTAGTCTTGCCAGTCGCTAACAGTTGGACTAAAAGATGCATATACCAAACAAAGTTTTCAAAAGCAAAACTACTCCGCATCAAGGAGTTTATTAGGTAGGCTCTAAAAGTATGTCCTTGAGCGCAGGGGAATGTTTTGGGTTAAACTGAATCCGATTTGATCTTTCCAGCAAATTGTAGTCCTTTGAGTACTACAACATGACGTGTTGTGGTTTCCAGACCGGTTACAACAACATCGAAAAGTGAAGTGATCCCAGACTAACGTTATCCAGGAAGCCATTCTCACATGTTAAACCATTTCACTAAACAGGTCACATGACCTTCAGTTAGTGTGTTGTGCCTTGCAAGCAGGCAGAGAGGAAGCGCAACAACGATCTGAAACATAATCAAATAAACATAGTTTTCATCAAGAAAGGAAGACACGTTAAAGCTCAGCCTGAGGTAGGTAAAGGAAACCTATACTGGATGTCCACCAAACCTTCCCAGGAAATCAAGGGGGAAATAAACGTTACATTTTTATTTCATTTCATAACAGAAAACTGCATTGTGGCCTGGTCTGGTTGGTGTCGGCGGAAACAGTTGATCTCCAGTTTCACACCAAGGTAGGCAATAACAGTTTGCAACAAATTATGAAGTTATGGGTCTGCTATTTTCACTACTTTTGAATAATTGGAAAGTGAAAGTGCCATGTATTGAATTCTAAACTACAATGTGTGTGTTGTGTAACTATCTACATATGGTAGGTCATTAGTTAATATTTTAAACAATATTATTTAGTAAAATACTCAGAAGGAGCAACACTGTTTAGCTGTAAATGCCCGGATATCACTTACTGTATACATTAGTGCATTTGTAAGTCTGTCTGTCTGTCTGTCTGTCTGTCTGTCTGTCTATAAACACTATATCGATCTTACAGACTGTAAAGGATTGTGGATGATTTGTACATCTATTTTGTTTCCCCATCCATCCATAGGCCTAAATGTCCCCTTATAGACAATGATGTTAGAAAGGATGGATTGATGGGAAACTTGTTGAGTATTTTTGTGATAATTAAATCTATCCATGAACTTGACTCTGGTGCCACCTTCAGGCCAAAACTTTAGCCTCTAGAATAGATATCCCCTTATAGTGTTTCCCATCCTTTTCTCTGCCAGGGGACACTTTTCACAGCCCAAAGATCCCAGGGCACACCTAGATATTCTGTGTGTGGCTATTTTCAAAATGTTTGCCTCTTTCTTATATTATTTTACGATTTGGCCAATGTTTTACCAGTTTCTATATAGTTTACTTTTGATGCAGAAATGGTCTTTTCTCTTTTCTTTCTTGTGGTATTAAAAAGATAAAAAAAATCCTGGTGATCAATCCTGGTGATCACCTATATGTGACCTATGACCCTTGATCGAATCCAGGATTATATTGTGCTGATCAGAGAAATGTTAACACTGCTATATCGTTGTTGTCGGGTGGAAACCCATTCGTTTTGTATTTATAATTTTAAAAATGATTCATAGTGAAAATAGCAGATCTACAAGCACGCAACACCTCGCATGTAGATCTGCTATTTTCACTAGTTTTATGAGACAGTCTTTATGGTGAAGCAGGGCTTTAATTTACGAAAAGACGTAAAAACGTGAAACTTGGAGATACAAGGTTTCTGCCCGACAGTGACGATATATCTCTTATGTGTGTATTTATTTATGTGTGATTGTTCTCATAACAAAGCCCTGGACAGTGTTATGGATTAGACCTTTAGAACCTTTCAGGCTGTGACCCCCCAAAATAATCAGGGGCATTCATTGATATCCTTACTTAAGATGCTAGCTATTATTATGGTCTTAAACATGTTTATAGGAGCTATAGTCAACTTTTTCATTGTAGGGCCGACACTTTGTTTACATCCTAGTCTATAGACTAGAATGTAAACAAAGTGTCGGTCTGACAATGGCCAAAATGATTATTTTATCATTATTTTACGCTTTTTGTGGTCATTTTTGAATAGAAACATATGTATGAAGCTTATTTTTTTATAAAGTATTTTCGAAACATTATTTTTATTTTAGCATCCGTTTTTCAAGAAAAGGTTAACTATAGCTCCTTTAATTCATATTATTTAATAGTATGTTGTTGTTAAACATGCTTCATAAATGTTGTAACATGAGCTGCAAGCTATTAGTATGTTCTTAATCATGTTTCGTTCATGTTGTAACATGAGGTGCTATAGCGTGTTCTTGAACATAACTTGTAAAGTTCCAGTGGATTAAAAGGAAATTTTCTGGTGTTTCCAGTGTCGGCTACAATGCCTTCATCCAAGAGGAGGAAACAACGGCAGAGAAAGAGGGGACGGACGGAGACGGCTGAGCAGAAAGATGAGACTCCTCAGGATGAGACTCAGAGCAGCGTCAAAGCAGCAGGTGAAACATTATGACAGCAACCATTTCCTACACAACCTTAAAGGAGTAGTTCACCCCCAAAATGACTTTTTTTCTATTGATTAGTCACACCATGGAGACTTGAGTTCAATAATATTTTTTTGTATTTGTCGCATTTCTAAGAAAAAAAAGCCCCCATTGATTCTGGATGGGGAGCCAAATGTATTTGGGTCAGAATCAATGGGGGTAAATTTAGGGTCAAGGGTCAAGTACATTTATGGTACCTTATTTTAAACTGTTACCTCATCGGGAACGGGACTCGAACCCGCGATGCAGGCCATTTCCCAAGATGCCTTGCAGGTTGTGGGCAGTGTCAGTTTTCTGATTGCGACCGTCAGGGAGCAGTTTACTATGAAAACCTCCGCCGTCCGTCCGTCCGTCCGTCCGTCACACGTCACACGTCACACCTTTGCCCTGCTCATATCTCCGCATCAGTATGACATCACACCACATGTGTACACAAACCTTTGTGTACGTTGCTGTGGCAACAGTCTGTTGTTGCTGGTCTGTTAGTGTACGTTAGCAACCACCTTAGCAACCATGGTTTTACCCTAGCAACCAACTGTTTACCCTAGCAACCAACTGTTTACCATAGCAACCATGTTTTTTTACCCTAGCAACCAACTGTTTACCATAGCAACCAGATACGCAGAGCAGGGATCTCCATATATGGGCATAAACAGGTGACATCACACTGATGTCAGATACTCAGAGCAGGGATTTCTCCATAATATATGGGCATAAAAGGGATTCTGTTAGGGATCTCCATATATGGGCATAAAAGGGATTCTGTTAGGGATCTCCATATATGGGCATACAAGGGATTCTGTTAGGGATCTCCATACTGTATATGGGCATAAAAGGGATTCTGTTAGGGATCTCCATATATGGGCATAAAAGGGATTCTGTTAGGGATCTCCATATATGGGCATAAAAGGGATTCTGTTAGGGATCTCCATATATGGGCATAAAAGGGATTCTATTAGCTGTTAGTGATCTCCATATATGGGCATAAAAGGGATGCTGTTAGGGATCTCCATATATGGGCATAAAAGGGATTCTGTTAGGGATCTCCATATATGGGCATGAAAGGGATTCTGTTAGGGATCTCCATATATGGGCATAAAAGGGATTGTATCCCAGATGATGCCCTGTTAGGAGATCCACACTAACAGAATCCATATATGGTCCTACCGACAGCTGCTATAAGCCAACCCTGGCGATAAGGTCTGAGTCGAAGAAATGCTTCTTTCCTGGCAAGAATTGCCCCTTTATACTGTAGGGCTCGTTTGTGTATTGTATGACATCACGCCACATCATCGGCTGAGGACTGTGTGATGTCATCATATCTCCATATATGGAGACATAAGTTGCTCATGCCCAAATATGGGCTGGTGAGGTCAGACTTAGTGTGATGCGTAGGTTATCTCCATATATGGAGATTCAACTTCAATGAGTAACCATGGCAAACTGTCAACTGCCCGTATGTCTTGATAATTGGTAAAACAAACTTTTGGCCTATTTGTGGAGATAAGCGACCAACGGTCGCTTATCTCCCGATTAGGGAGTCTTACTGGTTTGTAGTTCATTTGACTTGCATTGATTTGTAGTTCATTTGACTTGCATTGATTTGTAGTTAATTTCCCAAATCCCAAAACAGAATGAGATAGTGGGCGGGCGTGAGTGAGAGAGGAGCTGTTTATTTGTGAGGAGTTGCTCACAGAGAGCTCATAGAGGGAAAGTGTTTATATTGTGACGGGACACGTCATACGGGACATACATACATATTATAGGTAGGCTATCCAAAACTCTCCAACATCTCATTGTGCATTGCGCAGAATGTGCAGGCAGCTTCCGGCGCCGCAGCCGAGAGTGATCTACAAGCTCACAACGGTTGCATCTGCGACGCAACGTGAGCGAGGGCCCAGCGTGAGAGAGAGATAGAGAGATAGAGAGAGAGAGAGAGAGAGAGAGAGACTCCACGTGCGTGTAAGGTTATTATCGTAAACGAAAACGAACGAAAAAACTAAAACTAGAATAGAAAAACATTGTCGTTAACTGAAATAAAAATAAAAACTACGCTTTTAAAAAAAACTGAAACGGTATTGTGTGTTTGCAAAACTAACTAAAACTAACTAAAATGATAGAGAAAATCTCCTTAGTTTTCATCTTTGTCAATTTAATTTGGATGGATGTCCAATCTATTTTCATTAGAGATGGGCCGGTCAATCGGCCGCCGCATCAGTAACCAGCGTCCACTGATATAAATTCTTAGTACTGCTCACTCAGCATGCATGATGCTCTGGGACCACCAGAGCAGGACTGCGACTTGTAGGCTACTTAGCAGCTAGTCTACTTAGTGGTAGCCTACAGAATACAGATGGTGCTGATTACATTTGCAATGTAAGGATATATTCCATAATCCTGTGTCAATGTCGTCTCAAAAAAGAAGGAAAAAAAAGCATCGCATCATGCTTTCCTGCCTCCTGTCCAGACGGTCCATGCAGAAGGAGTTTACTTTAACTTTCATTTAACAGAATGCAACAGCATTGCAAAAGCTTTTGCAAGCTACAGAAAAAGCCATTAGTCCCTTTATTTTAGCCAGTTTAAAAGGAAAATCAGCTCCAGTGTCTCTGTTGCTGAAAAGAAAAAGTCTGTTCACTTTGTGGTGTATCCACATGCTGGATTAATCCACAGGGGATTCAATTTTTTATTTCAAGTATTTCTTAATGCGGGCCTTAGAGGGTTAAAGGTTGTTAATAATCTCCTCTGATAGTTTCACAAAGTACACTAAGCAACAGAAATGTATATGTAACATTTAAGTGACTAAGTCCCTGACAGAGGTTTTACAAGCAAAACAACAGCAGCAGCAGTCATGAGGTAATTTTTGCCCTTAAATATTTGAAAGGAACAGAATAGAGTCAGATTATTGTGACATAAGGTAAATTTCTCACCTTGAAAACAATGAAAATAATTATTTTTAATTATCGCCCTTTTTGCTGGGGACCAACTGCAAACCTCTCAAGGACCCCCGGGGCGTCCTCAGAGCCCACTTTGAGAACCACTGGCTTAGAGAGTTCAGTATTTTAGCAACCTGTTGAAGCTATGCAGCTGCTGTACTCCAGTGCTTCTGCTTGTGGGGGAAAAAAAACACCATTTGGTGAGGTCAAAGTTGTCTCAACATTCCTGCCACTCTCAACAATATGCTGTTTTGTTGATTTTTTTTTGACAATACTTTTTCCAGAGCTTTTTTAATCTCACCCCTGACAAATACCCCAAATTACGTAAAAGACTAAAACTAATACTAAAACTAATAAAAACTAAACTAAAACTAAGCATTTTCAAAAAATAAAAACCAAACGAAACTAGCAACCCCACTTTAAAAACTAATTAAAATTAACTGTAATTGAAAACAAAACCTCAAAACTAATATAAATAATAACTAATGAAAAAAATCCAAAACTATTATAACCTTCAAAAGTATAAGCTCTATATCTGGTTTATTGCGGAAGGATGTGGGAGGATGCAGAATTTTGCAGGGCCCGCTGGTTTTATTTTGAGCGCCTGTTCTCGACCGCAGGTATTTAAATACCGCCCATGCCGCAAGATTTGCGTTGGGTCCTTTGGGTACGTTGCAGTGTTGACTGACTGAAAGAAAACTACAAGCTAAATGGTCAACCCAACATACCGTGCTCCTTCTCTCCTATTGGCTGGCGTGTTCCACCAATGATGAGGCTCTACCACACATGTGCTTCAGATGTGACAGAAGCTTCTCTGCCAGGGTTGCCAGATTTAGTGAGAGAAACGAGTAAACAGGTCTATGAAAACAAGCCCAAAAGAAGCAACCAGTTTTACCACTTGAGCCCTATTACATCATCAGCTATTTGAAAATAGCAGATCTACAAGCTCACAACACGTCACATTGTGACCTTGTACATGTAGATCTGCTCTTTTCTAAAATAATCTTCACAGAAATATTAAAAGGTTGAATGTTTTGAAACATTTTAACAACACCAACCTTGTATGGGCTGAACAAAATATTTTCAGATGGGGGTCCGTGGACAAATGATTATTCAATTGTCCTTGGTTCACTTCGATTCTGAGGGAGCAAAGAGGCGGAGCCTGTTGATTTCACTGAAGTGTGAGGGTTCAACATTGGTGAACCTTGACCACTGACAACCAATAGGAAAGAAGCGCTGCGGTTTTGACCCCACTTGGGGCAGCCATAGGTTTTCAATGAGTCAACACTCCAACGTCAGTCTAAAGAACTTCACACGAGAAAACCAACACTGTCGTGTCCACAACATAAAGAACTACACAGATGTTGTTTAATAATTAGAAAGAAGATGTGGTTGCCCTATAGGCAATCACACTAATCATCATCATCATCATCATCATCATAATTATGAATATTATATTTATTTCTCCAACCAGGGAAGAACAGTGACCCATCAGAACTGAGAATTGTTCTGATCGGGGGAAGAGATGGACCCAGTGGCAAGAGTTCAGTAGGGAACATCATACTGGGCAGAGATGTTTTTGACACAAACAGAAGAACATCTAAGAGTGTCATGAGACAAGAGTCAGTGTCAGGGAGACGGCTCACTGTGGTCGACACTCCAGGATGGAGGTCTGATCATTCCCTAGAGCTGACCTCAAAACTGACTCAGTTAGAAATCCAACAGAGTGTGAATCTGTGTCCTCCAGGACCCCATGCCTTTGCCCTAGTGATGCCATTGGACCTTGCATTTGTAGGAACAGAGATGTCAGCAGAGGAGCATGTGAATCTTCTCCTCAGTGACAGAGTGTGGAAACACGCTATTGTTGTGTTCACCGTAGCTGATAGGAACAACATGGACCCTGATCTCATTAGATCTGACCCTCAACTAAGAGCTCTTACTGAGAAATGTGAAGGTCGCTTCCATGTTCTCGACATCAGAGACAGAGGAGATGGAAGTCAGGTCACAGAGCTGCTGCAGAAGATAGATCAGATGGTGACTAGTAATGGCTGTCACTATGAGACAGAAGAACACGTCTCAGAGGAACTGAAGGAGAAGGA
>NC_137818.1:12263478-12355978 GCF_963921795.1 Nannobrachium achirus | reverse complement strand
TCCAATTTAAAAAAAAATCCGATCAGACAGATCTTTAGATATCGGTCCAAAGTTCATGTAAAAAAGGTTCCGTGCACATAACGCAAAAATCCCAGGATAAAAACTTGTTCAAGTGTTTTACAAACTGCTCAAAATGGCGGAAAATCGAAGGGCGGAGCTTACTTAAGAAAGACACAGATGTCTTCCGCTTGAGTCAAGGCACGCGTGTAAGCAACTTGCATGTCTTAAAACAAAACGAGGCATGACTTATGCCCGTTTAAAGTTTGAATTTTCAAACGCTTCGTATAGGGCCCCCTTTGGCCGATTGGAATAAGATTGGTTTCAGTGATATTTGGACTAACCATATCTTTGCCAAATGCCATGAATGTGTCACTTTGCATATATGATTTAGAGGCAGAAGAATAATTTGCATAAAACCGCAATATTCATTGAATTATTAAAACAATTATTTAACGTACAAACTTCTCACCACATAGCCTGTGTAGATATTTCATGGCTGTACCTCAAACAGAGCATGAGCTATACCTGTTCAAAGTTCGCACTTTCGAAGGCCACCATTTGGCCGATTGCTGTAAAAAGTAATAGCACACGTTGCCACAGTAAGCTGAACACATTGATGTTTTTATTTTCATTTTCTGTCTAAGTATGTGGGAGTAGAAAGGTGCCAAAGTTTTGAGGTGAACTTGATATGACTGGTCTGGTAGATAAATATTGACAATATCTAAAGTGTGCTCGCCTTTCAGGCGAGCCCACAATAATAATATCTTCTGTAGCAGTGAGTGGTGGAACGCCATCTGAACCAGGAAGTTCATACTGCTGGTCACCCGACAAGGTCTCTGATTGGCTGCTGAAGGTACCTCTTGCACCAACTGCATCCTCTTCAGGATATGTGACCAGTGAAGCTCCAACCCAGGAAGACACTGACGTGATGAGTGTGAGATGAAGATGTTTTATAGATGAGTTTGACATTTTTAGTTTAGAATTTTAGAATTTTAGTTTGACATCAATCACATTTATATTCTTTCTCAAAGGGAGTTATGTACACCGTTGTCTCAGTGCAAGGATGTATCATGTATTGGTCATCTTGGGTGCTTTGTACCCACTACTGTATGTCCACCCTGTATGTCCATAAAAGACCAATCAGATATCTGTCCTTGGACAATGGACATAAGTAATTTGCCAATAATCAAGAATCCATAGAACAGTCGAACTGGGTTCATAGATTAAGCCGATTAAAATAGAATGATTCTACATTGAAATGTCCTAAACTGTCTGAATCTGTCTGTAAGTTGAGTTCATTATTTCTGCCTCTTCATTCTTAGGATTCATCTGCAAATGTGTTATCAGAGGACGAGGAGGATGAGGGTTGTGGTGAGAGACACGGATCATAATATCATTCTTTTACACGGTGAGCCTCCAAGCTGCCTCTGATCCACTAACTGTCCACTGTCTTTACCCTCTTCAGAAGACTGGATGATGAAGATGATGAAGACGCTGGAGATAGAAAGTGGAGAGGAAGGTCAATGACATGATGAGCTGTGTGTTGGTGTGAATACAACATGAAGGATTGCACACAACTAAATGTTTCTCTTTAATGTCTTCCTGCAGAGCTCAAGAAAACCTACCTGGATGATTCTGATAATGGTAAGAGATGAATACAAGTATATTTACAAACCACAGCATAAATCAACACCTTTGGTAGGAAACCTTCCTAAATTACAAATATATACGTATGTGAATAGATCTATTGTTTTTTTCTTCCCTCAGATGAGGCGAACTACTCAAGATCCAACTGTGAAAAGTGCAAAGACGTCGATTTGCAGGTCGATTTGTTCGAAATAGAAACTTCTCTTGATACAATGTATGTGTGGCCGCTGGTGATCCTAAATGATCTGCTGTGTTTGTTTTTTGATAGAGCTGTGGCAACAAGAGGATCATTCCTGAGAAGCTCTCCAGAGGACGCTTGCAGTGAGTCTGGACATCACTCTGACATCATCTGCTTATCTGCTTTAATTCTATTATTATTCCTTCTAAGTCTTTCCTTTTGTGTGTGTGTGTGTGTGTGTGTGTGTGTGTGTGTGTGTGTGTGTGTGTGTGTGTGTGTGTGTGTGTGTGTGTGTGTGTGTGTGTGTGTGTGTGCGTGCGCGTGTGTGCGTGCGTGCGCGTGCACACGTTTTAGGGCTCTGCTGGAAGGAGAGGGTTCCTATGAGTGCGCGTTCACAGGCTTGATATTTGAGGCGTCGGAGCAAGTTGCTGTGCGTTATTCCGTCCTGTCCTGGTCCAAGTTCAGCAGGTTCCTCCAGAACCCCTGGATGATCGCTGGTTCCATATTCAACGTTCAGACGCTCGACAAGGATTCATCTGCCCTTAAGTTCATCAAGCTCCCTCACTCCCTGTGCCTGGCTGGTGAGAAGATATGTTGCCTCTGACGTATTTAATAATGACCGTACAACTAAACATCTTCCATGTCTGATATATACCACTGTATCCGTGTTTCTGTTGCTTTTTTGTTGCCGTCTATGCATTTTCCCTTCATCCTTCCTCCTCATTATCTTCACTCAGGCCAGGAAAAGGAGGAGCAGGTGTTTGCTGTCCTACACGTCACTGGCAAGGATGTGGTGGTTGAGAGAGTCCAGTGCTCTGGTAGTCATGTGAAGTGGCCGGTGTCCTCCCTGTGTCCCGTGGGCACCGTGGCCCTGGACAGCCGGCAGGTGGAACACCACGGAGCGGTGCTGGTCTACGAGGATCTGCGGAGCAGCATCGACACTCACACCTTCCGCTTCTACCTCGCTCCCGGATGCAGCCCATCACACATTAAAGTGAGCAGACATTTAGCAATTAAAGTGAGGAGACATTTAGCAATGGGCCAAAAAGAAATGATTATCATAGTCAAGGCAAGGCAAGGCAAGGCAAGGTTATTGTGCAGCACATTCCAACAACAAGGTACCGATGTTTCCTGTTGAGATTGGCACATTTCACCCAGGTTTTTTCATCTCACTCACTTCACTTTGTCTGCTGACCTCACTCAGCAACGAAATAAATAGAAAATAAACAAAAAATAAAAATAAAACAATTCACAGGAGGCAAGCAGTGATCACCCCATGATGTGCACTGCAATGTAGTTTCAAATGCACTACATTGCAGGTGCTTTTTGAGAGTGAAAAAATAAGAAGACCTGTGTTGACATGTGTGATCTGGGCAGCTTGCCCCAGGAAATGTGCCAATCTCAACAGGAAACATTTAAGTTAGATAGATTTCTTTTTAGTTTTTTTATTACGTTTTTAATGAATAGGTGCTTGGTCTATCTACTGTACGTTTCTTTTCTTAGATTACTATTTATATGCATTGGATATTGATGTATTGATGTATTACCTTGCTTATTGTAAATTGCTCTGGATTAAGAGTGTCTGCTAAATGTATAAATTGTATGCATAGAAACACATTTATAATAAATTAGCATAAAACGTAAGTAAAACAATAACAAATGTAATTGCAGTGTAGAAGAGAAAGAAAAGAAACTCAATCAAAGGCAGTGGCAAACAGAAAGGTCTTAAAGGAGTAGTTCACCCCCAAAATGACATTTATTCTATTGATTACTGACACCATGGAGACTTGAGTTCAATAATATGTTTGGGTATTAATCGCAATTGATTCCGGATGGGGACCCAAATGCATTCGGGTCCCCATCCGGAATCAACATTTATTGTAATCAATGTTTTGTCTTAGAAATGCGAAAAAAATAATAATAATAATAATAAAAAAAAGAATATATATATATATATATATATATATATATATATATATATATATATATATATATATATGTTACTCAAGTCTTCATGGCATGAGTAATCAATAAAATAAAATAAGTCATTTTGGGGGTGAACTACCCCTTTAAGTTGTGATTTTAATGAAATAAGCGTGGCAACAGATCTGCAGTTTTATGGGAGATATTACCAGATATGTGGTGCATAAAAACTAAACGCTGTCTCTTTTTGTCCTCCCTCCTTCTCATCCTCTCATCACTGTGTCCACATGTTGTCCTTCTCATCTCCTCTCATCACTGTGTCCATATGGTGTCCTTGTGCGTGGCAGGACATCAAGAAGAAGATGAAGAAGAAGAAGGGACGTTTCACTCCGGTTGAGAAGAACACCTTCTGTCACCTGGGAGAGAGGAACTACTGCCTGATGAGTGAACCCAGCGGGGAAATAGATCCTGAGGTGTGTTTGTGTGAAGACAGGCCCAGCACTCAGAACACCTTGTTGTTGTACAGCCAGGTGCACACATAGACATCAAAGGGGGCTCGAGAGTAGAGATGTACACTGCCCTCGATTCGATTCGATCAGTCAATACAAGCAGTCAGATATTTGAACTACATATTTTCTTTAATACTCTCCTGAACTTGAAGCAGCATTTTATGTTTAAAGAATTTCCCCTCTGTAGAAATCCAAATCCATGCCATGCCAGAAAAGCTTGATTATACATCATGTTGTGTGGCTTTGCGTTCAGAATTAACATGATGTCTTTGTGTGAAGACAGGCTTGATATAGCTATGAACATGATGTATGTATTTATGAATGAAGGTGTGAAAGAAGTTAATCATGAATGTTGTGTGTGTCTGTGTGCGTGCGCGTGTATGTATGCTTGTGCGTGCAGGACCTGCCATTCACCCTGAAGTCAACTGTGTTCAAAGGCTACTTTGAAGCATACTATGATGAACAGCAACCTCCTCCTTTCAGACTGAACCTTAAAGTCAGTGGATCTGATGTTGCTGCATGGACTGCAACCATCAGACAAGGTACACTATCTACTCTCTGTACACAGTCTACTGTCAACACGATGATGCCGGTGTAACGGAGGTGATCCGAACCTCCCCACCCAGGTCTCCCGCATGAAAGTCCAATATCTTAACCATTACTCCAAAGGGATATCCCTATGGAATGAGGGCAGATACTAGACTTTTGAAGCTTCAGGCTGAGGCTGCGACTCTCTCCACCACACTCACCCCCCTTTGACCTCCCCCTACGGGGAAGCCCGGATCCGGGTCATGGCACCAATGTAACGGAGGTGATCCGAACCTCCCCACCCGGCTTCGAACCCGGGTCGATGCCGGTGTAACGGAGGTGATCCGAACCTCCCCACCCAGGTCTCCCGCGTGAAAGTCCAATATCTTAAACATCGCTCCAAAGGGATATCTTTATGGAATGAGGGCATTGATTGATTGATTGAAGAATTTATTAGAAGTTTGCAATAGAAAAAAGTACAGTTTCATGACAGTACAAATAATTGGTACAAGGTCAACTAAAAGGAGATCCTAGAAAGCCGAGGCTTATTTCCACAGGAACCACACTTTAAGTATCTCATATAACATTGAAAGACAGACGGATAGAACATAGTACTTTATCTAGGATAATATCAGTTTCAAAAGCATAACATCAAATACAAAGGCAGAAAAAAGAAAAAAAAAGAAAAGGGGGGGGGGGGAGAGCATCGGGGCTTAGTCTATTTACAAGTCACGGGTAGCAGCTGTCTGAAGCAAGGTTATTATAGTAAACGAAAACTAACTAAAAAACGAAAACTAGAATGGAAAAACATTTCAGTTAACTGAAATAAAAATAAAAACTAAGCTTTTAAAAAAAAAACGAAAACTAACTGAAACGGTATTGTGTGTTTACAAAACTAACTAAAATAAACTAAAATTATAGAGAAAATCTCCTTAGTTTTCGTCTTTTGTCTTTTGTGGAAATAAAAAATAAAAATCGAACCACTGTTCGAAGTGGAGCTGTGTGTGTGTGTGTGTGTGTGTGTGTGTGTGTGTGTGTGTGTGTGTGTGTGTAGCACCTCTCTGGTCACCCAGGATCATGTGTACCGATTTTTGTGACATTTGAAGAAAATATGTAGGAAAAGGAGCAAAAAGTGTGTTTTGGAGAAAATTCAAGATGGCGGAAAATCTATCCTGGCGCAAATGGGCGTGGCCTATATCGGGAGATGCGTCTTGACCCAAGGAATCCAGGGAAAAAAGAATTTTAATTTCCCGACCTACGGTTCAACAGTTACAGGCCAAAACGTAAACTGGGCTGTTATAGCGCCACCATGAGGCCAAATGACACTATTATTTTTTATTTAATCCTTGAAATCATTATGAACCTCCTCTCCAAGTCTTGAAACTGTAGCCCCTATGGTTTGCGAGAGAAAAATAATTGAATGTGAGTTTTTGCGATTCCCATTATAAGTCAATGGGGAAAATTAATTCACTAATAAATTAATATCAATTAAACTATAGAACCTTTCTCTTAGCAAGTTACTAGCACACGATTCCCGAGTAAGCCGGTCGATTTGACATATGGCGCGAGTGTGTGGTGCAAAAACTGTGGGAGGAGTAGCGTGCCAAACTTTAGGCTACATACAGACACGGACGGACGGCCACACACACGGCCACGTATAGGGAGCTTGTGTTCCACACAGCTCCAAAAAACACCAGTTGGTGAGGTCAAAGAGAGAAGTTGTATGTCTCAACATTCCTGCCACTCTCAACAATATGATGTTTTGTTGATTTTCTTTATTAACTGGGGACCCCCTGGAACCACCTCAAGGACCCCTAGAGTTCCCCAGGCCCTACCTTGTAAACCGGAGCATACATATTTTGCCAAATTCCTGTTGCCATTGGTTACGGTTTTAACTGTGTCAGCTGACCACATGTTCTTCTTAATTCTCACATATTACTGTACATTCTGTGGTAAACTGTCTATTCCACACAAACACACACACACACACACACACACACACACACACACACACACACACACACACACACACACACACACACACACACACACACGGGGGTGTAGGCCGAAGCAAGTGTCAAATTGTATTTGAGGAAGTGAAACTTCCTAATTCTGTTCAGATCACAAACAATTTCTGCCAGATATGCAAATTCAGTGACCAAGACATGGTCAGTGAAATTAGCTTAATAATGCTTAATAATGAATTAAACATATTATTAGCAAAGCATTTTTACAAAACAAAACAGAATATTGAATTAATATTTAGGAAAAGCGTACATAATTAGTAATAAAATAATGAATAATAATGAATAGATGAGGCCTGTCAGCAGAACCTACTGTAGCAAACTGACAGTTTAAAGTGTGACTTGCATGATGGTGTAAATTATAAACCACACTTCACTTCACACCCTTATGAATGTGTCTGTTTACTTGTGCTGACAACTTCATTTGTTACTTTAGGGGCATTTTGTACTTTTCAGAAAAAATACTTTATTTAATACTGGGCAATATTGCTCATGCTTATAGGAAAAAATGAAAATCAGACAATATTTTTATGAACTTTTGGATTTGGAATGGGGCTTCGGAAGGGGGGTGTTAGAAGTGGGGGTGACTGTGTGTCTGTGTTTTGGCATAATACTGTGTATTTCTGTGCATCTATGCTTCCGGGTCAAAATGACCCGAACAGCACTAAAGGTTAAAAAAATATGAGGGGGGTGTAGCATGGGTGTAGTGCAAAAATATTTTTTTTACATGTTCATCTCAGAAGAATCTTTAAGGCCAGTGAGTTTCAGGTGGAAAATGTTTTAACTTCTACCTTTTTTTTCAAATGAAAATGTAAAACGGGTCAAAATGACCCGAACAGCACTTAAAACAATACTTTTTCCGGAGCTTTTTTAATCTCACCCCTGACAAATACCCCATATTACGTAAAAGACTAAAACTAACACTAAAACTAATAAAAACTAAACTAAAACTAAGGATTTTCAAAAAATAAAAACGAAACGAAACTAGCAACCTCACTTTAAAAACGAATTAAAACTAAACTGTAATTAAAAACAAAACCTCAAAACTAATACAAATAAAAACTAATGGAAAAATCCAAAACTATTATAACCTTGGTCTGAAGGTGACTTTTCATACCAATTTTGAAGGAGGCTAGGGATTTTCTCTCCTTTAAGGCTTGTGGAAGGGCGTTCCACATGTTGATGGTATAGCAGGAGAACGAGTTAGCGCCTAGTTTAGTGTTAAATCTACGTTGATGATGATTAGTGGAGCTGCCTCTGGTGTTGTGATCATGAACATCCTTGACCTTTAAGAAGTAGTTTGCCAGGTACAAGGGTATCTTGGAGGTGTAGTGAATCTTGTACACCAGGCCCATTGCAATATGCTGTACTCTGTCAGCTACTTTGAGCCACCCCACGCTTTCGTGGTGATGATCTGTAAGGTGGGTCTGAGGTGGAAGACCAAGCACAACCCTAATTAGTTTGTTCTGGGCTGTTTGGAGCTTTAACTTTAAGGCAGCTGGGGCGTTGCGATACCAGACAAGACAAGGACTCCGTAATCAATGAGGGGCCCAATAAGAGCACCTACAATAAGAGCAGATACTAGACTTTTGAGGCTTCAGGCTGGGGCTGCGACTCTCTCCGCCACACCTGAGTGACGGAGCCCGAGGCTCGGCCCGATCAATTAGCATTTATTTTAGGCTCAGCCCTACCCGACAGGTCGGGTCAGGCTCGAGCAGAATTTGAGAACTCTAGTCTGTACACAGTATGTATGTATGATCAGATGTCCCTGCATGGACTGACAAGGTGTGTGTGTGTGTGTGTGTGTACAATGTTTTCTTGGTGATAATGTGTGTATTTCTGAATGCCTGTCTGGTGTTGTTTGTTCAGATGACTTGCTGAAAGCTCCAAGCACGGCAAGCAGACTCCAACGACTACTTGGTCAGCGGGGCTCCAGCAAAAGGAAGAAGCCCAAGCGTGGTCAGGTCACATCAGGTGCATCAGGTGAATGAATCAAAGGCGCCATTCGGTCCATAATGTCCCCTCACTTTTCATGCTATCGACCTATTTTTCTGTATTTTTTTCCCCCAACCGGCGCTTTAGTCCCAACCTTCCCATTGTCTTGTTGGAGGTTGCTGCGATCCCCAGGCTCTGGCAGTCAGACATGCTAATTGCTTCTAATACACTAGTGTGATCTTTCTGTGCTAAACATGTTCAACCGGTCTGCCCCTTGTTGCAATGACAGCCCAGGCTTCAGTGGTGTAAAGTAACTTATTACACTTACTCAAGTAGCCTACTGTACTTAACTCTTATACTGCTTTGGACGTTCCTGTTCGCCCCAATTCTAGAGAGTGGGGACGGCCAATACGGCCGTTCGTTCGTTTGATGTTTTTTATGGATTATGATAAAAGACGTCCTTGCGCAACTTTTCAATGTATAATTGGTCGTCGGGTCGTTTTGAGGACAGCCGGAAACCGCGTCATAAAAAAAAAAGTAAACAGACTGTCCTGGCTCCAGTGGCGTCAGTTCAGAACAAGCTAAGGTATGGCAACATGACTGGTGTCACCAGGCATGTTGCCATACCTTAGCAACAGGCACGATGAAAAGTACATTTTTATTATTTCCCCCTGGAGCCAAGGTATGGCAGCTGCATACCCCTGCCATACCCAATTGACGCCCCTGCCTGGCTCCGCCTGCTAGCCTTGAGGGATTATATTGTTTTTTTTGTTAGTAGAGAGAGAGAGAGAGAGAGACGTTGGTAAAAGCGATCATTTTGTCGGAAATCAGTTGTTTTATAGTATTAGTAGTATAGTAATTGTAGTAGGTAGTAGTATTTAGCAGTACTAGAATATTGAGATGTATTAGGCCAACTCAGCCTCAACTTGCTGGTATCATTCCGCCGAAGTGCGACCCACCCCCCCTGGCCGAGGAGCAGCAGCAGCAGCCAGCAGCAGAGCAGATCCACGGATAGAAACAAACTTTGTTAGAATTAGGATTACAAACCTACCCGCGTTGGTGACTCAGGACCAGGCAGCGCCCACGAATGGTGGTGGTGGTCGTGATGATGATGATGATGATGATGAAGAAGAAGAGAAAAAGATCACTGTAGCCGTTGGTATTGAAGATAAAAAGATTGAAGATGGTGCCAGTCGCGAAGAACCGGGGTCCAAAAGTGGATCAAGAGCCTCGTGATATTGTGGAAACCGATCCCGACGGAGCTCGACCCCCGTGTAGGATGGATCCCCCCGCCCGGGGGCTCACATCGCCGCAGCAGCAGAGACCCATGTACCGCCGCCACCGCCGCGAAGAGACAGACGAACTGGACGATTTGGCCAATGAAGAATGGCTTCCGCGTAGAGACCCCTCGGAGAACAGAGGCCACGATTCTACTGTCCAAAGTAAGACTTCCAATCCAGTGCATGTATGTATTGTATAGTTGTATACTGTATATAGTTGTATACTGTGTGATAACAGAGCATCCGTGTGGAACTGGAAGCCTGGGATGGGGGGATGGTCAGTGATCAGTGAGATGGGGTAGGGTAACGGTTTTCCATTGCGACGTGTTGCCACTCCGACATTGGGATCCGGTCTAGAGCCCGCCTACTGCATCCGGCTATTTACACGTACACATACATGCAAGAAATGTTTCCGTATCCGGACCGGATCAGTAACTTGATCCAAGCAGTTAGGATCCACGTGCTTGCGTTTGTTTTTGTCGCTACACAGGACACACGTGGAGTTCCTATCACGCGCGTGCACGTACCGCGTGTAGTGTACGTGCACTGCACAGCTACTAGGATTATTTGATGGGAATTTAGGATTTATTGGCTTAGTTTGTGTGTGCGTGCGTACGATGCGTGTGTGTGTGAGAGAGGGAGAGGTTTCTTTTTATCGTCATCATCATCATCATCATCATCAGTAGCTGATGATGTAGCTTTTCAGTTCAATTCAAAGGAGCTTTATTGGCATGAGAAAACATACGTTTACATTGCCAAAGCAAGTGTTACAAATAAAAACTGTTGAAAATGGGGAACATATATACAGTTGGAGGGAGTACAGCTTTGTGTAAACAGAGCTATGTTGCATTGTGACATTTTATATATTATACATACAGGGTATAAAGGGCATTTCACTGTGACAGTAAATGCATGGTAACTATTTACTATATCTGCATTTTATGTATTACATATGAACTTATTGTAAGTCATTTGCTAAATGTCAAAATTGTAAATTGATTTGTTTACATAAACCTTTTGATAATTTCCTGGTTATGATTTTAGATGATGAGTCGACGATGATGAGCCTACTTCTTCATTGCCACATCGTAGTCGTCCAAGGACAAGGATAGGTAAAGAACAAAAACCTTTTTTCTGTAAAGCAGACTTAGCACCAGACACATGCTCACATAGACATCAAAGGGGGCTGGAGCCCCTGCCCTTTTATCCATCTGTAAAAAGTGCCCTCTCCAGACGATGAATGCTGTTTTTACATAATTACTATATATATAGTTTATATATATATTTGTGTGGTAAGCAGTGAAGTGCATAGAATGTTAGAGAATTTCTAAAACAGCCTTTTGATGAAAATATTAGGCCCCCAACCTCCACCCATTCTGCTGTGACGCGTTGTGAGCTTGGAGGTGTACTATTTTTCATGTATTTTATAGTAATTATGTATTTGTATAATTTACAGATCGACCATAGGCTTGTGTACGTGGTATAGGGGTGCAGAGTTCAGCAGACTCGGTGTAGCCCTTCCGGAGGAGCCTGGCTGTAGTGAAACAGAATGGAGCCCCAGGCCCTGTGCAGGCTGAATGAAAAGCTAGGTCATTCACTTGCGACCTTACAGCCCACCCCCCGTAAAACTAGACAATCATTTGTACTGTACTTCAACCTAAAAAGTGTGAGATAAAGAGAACCCTGAAAGCTGAAGCAGGATTCAGGCTGAATCTCATGTCACTGTGTCAATGTTCTGCACTGCTCTTACTGCTCTTACACACTAAAAGTGTGTAAAAAACACTTTTTCTTGTTTTTATTTTTTTGAATTTGTTTGTAAACAACCACTGATCATAGGTGTGATGTTACTGAAGCCAACAATAAAAGGCTAAAGAGAGATTTCTGCCTGAAAATGTCTTCTTCACAAAAATGCATTTTTCTCAGCTTTATGTTCTCAAAGAGCTGTTTTTTAGGCCATATTCAGCAGCTTCTAGCTAATGAATAGAACATGATAAAAACACGAAATATTTTTCTGTTGCAAAGTAGACATTCTATTCTTCGTTGCCATATAATTGTTGTCTTTATAGTCAAAGCCAATTTTCTCCAGTAGGCCTTCAAAGATGAGCGACAATTCTCAAATTTAGCTGGTAGTGGATGAAGCTTTTTGTTAAATTCTGTGGCAGTAAAAGAGTTAAAGAGTCATGAAACACGAAATCACTTTTTCTATAAATATATATTATATCAATGAGTCACTTGTGATAGGGGGCAATGATATGGTTCAATTTGCCCATAGGCTTTATGGATTCAGAGCTTTCTGCTGTCTCTGTAGCTTTCTGTGTTCTTCCAGTTTCAGGGTAGAAAATAAATATTTGGCGCCACTCATTAAATATTAGCTCATGCTATTTTATTTCTGCGACGTGACGTGGCTTATCTAATTAATATTAACGTTTGTTTTAGAGTTGTATCAAGGGGGGGCGTGGTTTCATTGTACTGACCAGAGAGAGTCGCCTTATTTGGAAACGCACATGAGTTGCAGACAGTCACACTGTGTAGACAGCTGTCTTTCTTGGTTCGACTCTCTTAAGTCGGACTCTTGGGTATAGTTTAGGGTATATATTTTCAATGGTTTTAGTCGGATATATTACATTTGAATATTTTAGCCATTGTTGTCTCGTTGTGTCGTTCAGAGCCGAAACCACCGTGTTTACATGAGAGAAGCTGTTGCTACGGCTATAGCTCGGCTACATAGCTACATAGCCGATATAAGCTTGTAGATCTGCTATTTTTCAGCCCTATAGGCCATTTGAAAATACAAGCTCACAATGCGACACATATTGTGAGCTTAAATCTGCTAAAATATTTGTATCTAGGCTACAAACAAATGGTAGGCTACATTTGTGAAAACCTGTGAAATGGGACATTCTGCATAATGAGTATAAGACTATGTTTTACTTATACAGCCTAGTACATTTTGATACCAAAACATCATTACTTAAGTACATTTTGAACATGGTACTTCTAACAGAGTATTTCTACTTTGACTTAATTAAAACATGTGATACCTTTATTCATCACTGCAGTCAGTGCATGCAGCAGCAGAGCAGTTCATTTCTGAGTTCTAACTTCTAACTTTCAGCTTGAATTTCCCTTACTTTATTCATTTTAACCACATTTATTTTCTCGAAAATACATTGAGAGCAGAGCTCTCGTTTTCAATGATGCAGAGATTATACAGAAGGCATAGGTCTACAACATTTCAATAATTATTATGCCTATCGCCCATAGGCATAATAATTATTGAAATAAAAACAGCAGGATAAAACAAGTTATGTATTGTGAAAACGACATTTGAAAGATGAATTAAATCCTTTATCCAAAGCTATACATTAAAGTGCTTATAGGCTAGTTACTTAACTAAAGTCTGAGGTGTATGTTTGGTTACGGTCATGACGTTACCATCTGGCCACGCCCACAATCTTGTCCCCTCACTATTTTACCCCTGCCAGATTGTTTTATATTTCCTTTTTCTTGAGATAAATGACTTAGAGATAACTGAAAACCAGTCAAATTACCGTCCAAATATGAAGGACCGCCTCAAAGGATTTGCATTGGTATTGGTATTATTCAATTGTTATTGTCTCCATCAGCCGAAGGCATGGTATGTATGTTTTCCCCTCCGTCCGTCCGTCCGTGCGTCCGTCCGTCCGTCCGTCCGTCCATGCGTGCGTGCGTGCGTGCGTCCTCACAGTTTGTTACCACCTAATCTCAGTCGCCGTTGGCCCGGTCGCTGCCAAAATGAGCACACACACTCCCTGGATGCCAATTCAGAACCTCTGCCCCACATTTTTCAAATGGGCCTGTTCTAGCGCCACCATGAGACCAATGTTTGCAAGACACATTTCTGTACACTACTCTTAGGGCGGCTTGCACCAACACGGTTTAAGCCTTAAACTGGTTTAAATCAAGATTTATCTTTTAATCAGCTTGCACCAAACCTTAAATCTAGTTTTCATTAATCAGGTTTAGTTTTAAACCATCCTTTTAATCTTGGTTTGAATTTTCACTGTAAACCTGGATTACTGTTAATTCTGTTGCACCACTACTTTAAACTTTGATTTAAACATCAGTAAGGGATTAATTTTAAACCTGCTGTAGAGGTGGTTTAAATGCAAACATGCCATTGACATGAATGGGGGTCCCCCTCCTGTGAGGGAAACCTCACAGCAAGCCTGCAAGCTTGAAACTGTAAGCTGTGGACAGCATTTCACAGCTGAAAACAAACATCTCATCATATTGTTGTCTTCAATACATCCTTGTAGTACTGTACATCGGCTATTTTAAATTAGCGAACATTTAAATATTTACAGGGACATAATACAGACATTTGTCATGGAAGCTTGTGGACTTCCCAAGCAACATGGAGACGTTTTAATTTTCGAAATCGCTTCATAATTGACTCAAAAGTGAATGTGATCAAAACTGTGGTCTTTTCTTGCTTCCTAGATAGCCGCGCATCGCCGCGCATCGCATCGCATCGCAGCGCCGCACCGCACTGTGTAGCGTCCGAGCGTCACCGTCGTATGACGGAGCGTTATATATATTTTTTTGTTTTGGCTGCAGGCGCTCTTCTTAACATAGGCCTGCCCACATTCTCCTAGAAGTGAATAAAAGAGTAACGCTAATGATATTAGGCTCAAGAGAATAGTATATTCCAGTTTGTTTACTGGAAATCCAAGATGGAGGACATTTAAACCATGAATTAATCACAGTTTATGGTTTTAATCACAGGTTAAGGGTTTAATCACAGATTTGTTAAGCAATGCTTAAATTTAAGTGGTGCAACGCACCTCGATTTAAAATAAAACCTAGATCAACAAACCCTTGATTAACCCTAAACTAAGATTTATTTAATCCCTCTTGGTGCAAGCCTTAGAGATTTTGTCCAAACATCCTACAAATCGGTAGGCAGTATCTCGACAGTCATGTGATCGACACAGATCTGTCCGATTTTGCATATTCCATCCTGATTGGCTAAGATTGGCTTCCAAAGTTTGTAGGATTGAGCCGTTTTGAACAAATGCCTCAAATCCCAAACGCAGAGTGCAATTATCATGAAATCGTGCACACACGTTCCCACTTGGCTGAGGAAGAAATGCCACTTCAAATGTTTTAAATCTGCCTCATGGTGGCGCAATAACAGGCCGATTTGTGGTTTTACCTATAACTCCACCGATCAGTTTCAAACTTTGTAAGCACACTCCCTAGAGGCCAAGGAAAAACCCTTTCCTTGCATTTTTCACATCAGCCTTTTATAGCGCCACCAGGAGGCTGACTTATGTAAGACACATTTTTGGATCCTTCAGATTTTACCCAAAATTAACAAAAATCAGTACACAGTATCTCTACATTCATATGATCAAGACGGATCTGTCCCATATTAAAGGACAACTTTGTTTTTTTACAACAAGGGAACATATTTGAGATTGTAATTAGGGAAAAGAAAAGGTGAGTGTTAAAATGTTTTCATTTGCTTCGTTCTATCGCTTTATCACGTTTACTGTGCTAAAATGTGGGGTATGCGTACGCATGGGGGCATGCATACAAGTGTCTAAATAAGCCAGCAGTTTCTTTATTGCTATTTACAGTAACACTACTAGCTCCCATAAGTCACATCCAACCATGAAAGGTTGCGTTGTATCTTGGTAATGGGCTTATTCTGTGTAAAATGACATATTTAGTACCTGTATACATGCCCCCAGCCACTGAAATAAAAATCTCTAAAACAATAGAAAGAAGTAAATGAAATCATTTTAACACTCTTCTTTTATATTCTTTAATTACAATCTAAAATATGAACCCTTGTAAAAAACAAAGTTGTCCTTTAAATATTCCATCCTGATTGGCTAAGATTGGCCTCCAAACTTTGCAAGATTGATCTGTTTCGAACAAAATGCACAGCGTGCAATTGTAATGAAATTGGCAGTATCTCAACAGTCATGTGATCGTCACCGTTAAAGGCCAAAGAAGACATGGCACCCTTATCACATGTAGCGCCACCAGGAGGCCACAATAATTAATACCTGACCTGGTGGAGACCTGTGCTCGGAAGAGCACTGCTTCTAGTTGGTATTTGCATTGATTTGATACTGTGAGTTCTGTGAAACTGTTATTATTTTTGAGCGGTGGTTACACCGTCTCCTATACGTGGCCGTGTGTGTATGCGTGCGTGTCTGTATGTAGCCTGAAGTACCTTTTTTCACCACACATGTTAAGGGAGGGGCGCTGTTGTTCAGGCCAGGCCAGACACACACACACACACACACACACACACACACACACACACACACACACACACACACACACACACACACACACACACACACCCACACACACAGGCACCCCTCTCCCCCCCCCCCCCCCCACGACCACCGCTCAGTTCACACGGGTGTGATTTTTAATTTCAGAGTTGTTTTTTTGTGGTGTTTGTCTCTGACCCTCATAGAAAATGACTTCTAAAAAGATTGTTTTTAATATATATATATATATATGTATATATATATATATATATATAATTTTTATCCCACGATTTTGTAACCCATTTCCCCCCAGTGCCAATTGCCTATGTAATCCTGGGCTCTGCTCTCCCTCTGCCGCGCCTGGGAAGACAACGGACTGACCTCATGCTTTATGCATGAGGAGTCCAAGTTGCTTCTTTTCAAAAAGTCATTTCTGTTTCACTATCAAGTGATTCTGTTTTCTCTCAGGTTCATTAGCTGTTAAAGAACGTCAGATGACCCAGACGACCGGTAAGACCTTGTCTGACCTCTATATCTGACTTTTTGGATTGATTCATTGATATCGTTATTGATGATCATGCTAATTAAAACATATGCCATAATAACACATCGACGACTCTTGAGTATATGCGTGGGTTTGCCTGCCACTCAAAGGCAGGCCCTGAAATCAAAAAGAACTACAGAATAATTAAATGGACTTAGAAATTGGTGCCATTAAACTTTAACAACTGCATTGTATCTCTACATTGCTGAGAGCAGAAGTCCATTAACATACTGATCTATGTTTTGTTGTTGACAGACATGAAAGCTGACTTTGTGAAGAAGAACTGGGGTGCCCTGATCCAGCGCATCACAGGGGTTCTGCGTATAGCAGACGAGCTCTTTGTGAAAGACATTCTGACAGAGGATACGTACGAAGGAATCTGCCAGGTAACGCCCAGGGAAGACCAGATGAGAAAACTGCTCATTGTCCTAAAGCGAAAAGGACCAACAGCAACATCGGCATTCTACGATGCTCTGCAGAAGCACGACCCCTGTCTGTTCCAAGATCTGGGTAAGAGAACCAACACCTTCACTGTAAATATATGTTATATCTGGGTAAGAGAACCAACACCTAACTGTTATACGATATGGCGTCCATGAAATGAAAAATATAAGCAATAGATGATTAACACGTTGCAGTCCGAAATAGAATGGTGGTTGGTAGATTAGCCGTGAAATTTCTATTATTGTATTGTGATCTGAGACATAATATTATGTTTATAAACATGACCCCGCAGCCCCTCCATCTTGAACAGCGCCGCTGTTTTTTCTTTTTTTTTTCCCCCCAGGCCAGTAACTCACCATGATTTTCTCGATCTCCGTTGGGATAGAATGGGGGTTTTGGCCGATCGTCGATGTCCCCGTGCGTTTCGCGTGCGCGATCCTTTCACGTAAATGTCCCCGCAAATAGTCCATGTGTGACTGAAGAACAGAACTGAAAAGTTTCGCTAGCATAGCCCCAAGCATGGCTGCAGGAGGAGCTCGAGTGTGTAGACAGTAAACGGATGGGTGGAAGGTGCCTTGGAGAAGGAGAGGCGCTGACGTCACCTCTGCTTCATGCACGGTCTGCATGAGCCATCAGTGCACGAGTGGTGACTAGGGAAGTTTAGACGATCGCCGATTTTCGGATCAAAAGCTTTTATTCCGGTTTTAAAGACAAAGTCCGGGAATAGACGGCCTGGCTGAGAGTCCCTGGGGGGATGTGCGATATAGTACGGTTTTAACATTAAGGGGCCCCCCTTGGCTTAGAAGGTGTTAATGATGGCAGTTCAAACTGTTGGAGTTGTTCTGATGTGTGATAGGCTTTTTTTCGTTGTTTTCTTTTCTAATTCCAGCAGAACATTCCGGCTCATAGTCCTGATGATGTGATATCTACCCCCTAAACATTTTTCGGTCTATTAGACGTCTACGTCTAAAGGCTCGTCTAAAATACGTCTAATATACGTCTAGATTTGAATGTTTTTTAGACGTCTTATAGGCGTCTATATATAGTCTATAATTTAGACCGCGTCTATATATAGCAGTTGAAATAACGTCTAATCAACGTCTAGTCTAAGCTTAGACGTCTAAAAAGCTTTCAAATCTATACCTCTATTAGACCAATTTTAGACCAACGTCTAATAGACGACTATTGCACAGTGGGTACCAACGGGAGCTGAGAACCAGGCTGACCTACGACCTCACGGACACTTCCTACTGACCCAAGGCTTCTCCGTGGAACCACCGTGAAAGAAAACGACTGCCTGGGAGCGTGTCGCTATTTCTACATGTCATCTTTTTGACAACCAAACCTAACCCTAACACTAACCTCTGTGGGGTGAGTAGCGCTACCTGCCGAAGCTCCGTTGTCGAAATGATGTGCGTTCGAAAAAGCGAGATTTCCCCCGGGCCGCCTCATGTAACTAGAAGACAATATCAGTCACCAGAAATAAGGACGCATATGTTGTCAATGAGCTTAACGTGGTCAAAATGCAGTTTGAAGTTGAATGACAGCTGTAATGACAAATGACAAATCGTTTTGAGAAAAAGATGCTGCTATTTGTCCCAAAGCAAAGCTTTAAACCCTTTGTATATACAAAATGTATATAACGACAAAATGTGATATAGTTCTATTTACACAATGCTGTACTGTACCTCCAACTGTATATGTTCCCCATTTTCAACTGTTTTTATTATATTTTGACACATGACACACTGGCAATGAAAACTTATGTTTTCTCCTGCCAACAAAGCTCCATTGAATTGAATGGGCTTATACAGTACGGCATATCATGTCTAAATATCGAATCAAGTGTTCTTAAAAACTGTTCGGGTAGCCTGCAGTAGACGATAAAATGACCTCCGGTCAGTGTTTTAAAGGATGAAGTAGAACAACAACGGCGGGGTTTCCAGGCCCGTGTTGCAGGGACCACAAAGGGACCAGAACCGTGTTGACCTCAACGAGGAAACACATCAAGTCCTCTAGATTTGTACTGTCATTTAGATGGCATTGTTACATAGACAGATGTCAGGCTGTTTTACACTTGGCATCTTATCGTAAATGGAAGCTATAGAGCAGGGGTGGGCAACTTTGATGATGGCGAGGGCCACTATATTTCCACCTTCACTCCAGAGGGCCACAATGCATATTGCTACGTCCTTACTTTACGTACGTTTGTCATTCTAGTATCTCATACAAAATAAGCAAAAATAGCAGATCTACAAGCTCAAAACGCATCGTGCTGCGATGCATTTTGAGCTTGTAGACCGGCTATTTTTGCTTCTTTTGAATTGGAATCCTGAATTATTTGTTTTATTTTTTAATTGGTATCCTGAAATGTAACATTTTGATTTAATTTCAAAAGTATTTAGTTATATTCTCAACTTTATGAACCTAAATTTACGTTGGACATAAAAAAAACATTTTAATACTACTATACTAGTCATTTCGCTACTAATATAGACTGACGGAATTAAAGCAGGTCATGTTTGAAATCATAACAGCTGAAATCAATAATATATCAGTATTCCGGTATTAACCTGCGGGCCGCATTAAGTGAAGGTGGGGCCGAATGTGGCCCCTGGGCCGCCAGTTGCCCATGTATGCTATAGAGTGTATAGCTTTGATGTACAGATTATTGATGTTTTGATGGTTTATGAAAGGATTCTTGGTCTACGTATGTGTTTTGGATGACTATTTCTATGCATTTAACTCATTCCCTGCCAGGCCCGATAGTCCCGAGATTATTCCAATGTCTTTCCCCGCCAGGCCCGATAGTCCCGAGAATTAAAAAAAAAAAAAAAATCAAAAAATTTTTTTTTCAAAAAAAAATTTTGACCCCCAAAAATGGAGTAGGCATGATAGCAATCGCGAAATTGCATGTTTAACCCCCATAGCAACCCCATCTTTCAAGCATGGCAGCCATTTTGGCAGCCATCTTTGTTAAACATAGTGGCTGTTATCTCATGAATGCCTGAACGGATTTCCATTCGGATTTTTTTGTTTGAAAGCTGTGAGCAATGTGGACACACGTGGTGCATTATCTAGGCATGGGTGTGCATGATCCGTGCACACCCAATTACATGGAAGTCTATGGAGACGAATGGCAGGTGGGAGTACGGAGGTATGTTAAAATGGCGGTCAATGTGTTAATGTATTAATGTTGATGTAATGATGTATTACCATGTGCTGTCCTTACTTATTGTAAGTCGCTGTGGATTAAGAGTGTCTGCTAAATGCCTATATTGTAAATTGTAAGTCGTACAGATTGACCTGAGAGAGATTTTTAAAAACGTGTCAAAGCCTCGGGTTCTCCAGACCTTCTCCAGTCAGATGTCAAATGTTCTTTTTTTGCGGTGCTGAGCGCTCCTACACCTGGCTTTGTCCGTTTGTCCCGTCTCTGTCTAGACTGTGATTGGTCAGTTGGTGTCCGTTTGTACCTACGGCCAGGGTCACATTAGCCAAGCTTCACGGGACGCTTGATGAAAGGAACTCATAAACGGCACCTCTCACTTCACACTGGGTGTGATTTGTTTTTACAGACGATTGTCTCTCTGTATCTTTCTGGACATTGTGTCATTCTGTGGTCATCCTTTCCTTAGAGGAGACAGGCTGGTGGAGGAGAAGAATGGAAACTACTGTTGTTGTTTGTTGTTCAAGTTGCCACTGCACAGAAATGAAGCATTGTATTATACATAGAAGTGTTGTTTTTATTTTATTTTTTTACAGCCAGCCATACTGGCAAGGTGCTATACAAGATCTCTATTGTACAGTAAATTAAGAAATGTTGTCACCAAATGAAGCGGGCCAGGGATAATAAACCAGTGTGGATATAGCATGTTAGTGTGTTTGGAGCTGGGTTTCACTCAGTAGTATTTCTACCATAACCAGCTGACATTAATAACTACAAGATGGACTGGAGGAGAAGAGAGTGTGGGAGACATTTCAACAGGTTTCTGAGTGAGTATGGACGCTATCTGATAAATTCAGCCCTAGAATGGCTGTGATATCAGTTTACATTTCACAATGTCACCGACACAGGAGGGCATAGGAGTGATCTATGGCTTTATACTGTATAAGGAATACATTAAATTAACGCAATGCAACTCTAGGATTACAGTAGGACCTTTAACAGTGTTGTGGTGTTTTGAATGTGCTTCAGGACCTGCTACAAAAGCTGTGCAGTAGAGGTGAGCAGGACTTGTCACTGCATACCAGAGGATCCAGGGGTACAGTCAGTCAGTCAGTCAGTCAGTCAGTCAGTCAGTCAGTCCTGGGTTCTCCAGCTCAGCCCTCATCTTGTTGGGAAACTGGTTGCAGGCAGCAGTCTGTCTAAAGTTTTCAGTTGGGACCGTACCTAATATGTTCCCCAGGTTCTATGTTCCCCAGGTTCTATGTTCCCCAGGTTCTATGTTCCCCACTTTCTTACCACCTAAACCTACCCCTACCCCTAACCATAACCTCACTAAACTAATGCTGTGAGGTGGGGAACATAGAACCTGGGGAACATAGAACCTGTGGAACATAGGTTGGACCCCTTTCAGTTCAGAGGAACTGTGAGCACAGACAATACTTTCATTGAGGGTTAAGAATCAAAGCATTCAGGACAAAAACAAAACAAATGTGGTTTGTGAAGCTAACTGTTTAAAATGTTCTTTTGGACTGGATGGGTCCTTCATGTCATGTCAGAATCATTAAGATATGAAAGCAGAGTGATTCACTACTTCTTTCTCTCTTACATCTGTGATGCTGCCTTAACGATATGTAAATCAGGCAGTTACATTAGATGTTATCGTTACTATTGGTTGGTTGAAATGTCACTGATAGGCCTGTCACAAGTATGATATAATCGCCATCATAATCGTCTCCATGTTACAAAAAATATACAGTAGCTATGTACTGGTATATCTGATCTATAAGCTCAGAATGCATCACAATGCGACACGTTGTGAGCTTGTAGATCGGCTATATCCGCTACTTTTAATTTTGATGATAAAATGATTAAATATGGCCTATTTTGGACATAGCATATTATTTATTTTGAAAAGCTAAACAGAAACATAATTTATATATTCCTTCCAATGTTCAAAGTACAAATTCAATTAAATTGTTTTGCAATTATTTGTATGACAATCAATCATCAAGTGAAATGTCATGATGGTGACACTGATCTACACTCTGATCCTTACTCCGTACTACCAGTAAGACGCCCAAAGGGCGAGAAGCGAGGTTGTGCTGAAACAACAGAGACTGACACAATATGTCCATATATGGGCATTCCCAGATATGGGCTTAATATTGATGACATCAGGGACCTCCTATATGGGCATAAAATGTCTTGGCCACATATGGAGCGTGACGGACTGACTGAAGCACGCACACACTCGCATGATCTGCAGGTTTTCTTACTAGTAAGACGCCTCAGGGCGCCAATTCTTGGCCATCTGGCCAGTGATGTATATTGGACCAGTTACCCATATAGGGAGACCCCTGCATGATAGTCAACAATGTTATGTCAAAACATGCCCATATATGGGCATTACCAAATATGGGCATTCCCAGATATGTCCTTAATATTGATGACATTGGGACAGGGATCTCCATATATGGGCATAAAACATATGTTAAGTAGTAAAGCCAAGCAGGGGCATGGCGAGTTAGGGCCTGGGTTTGATGCCTGGGGATCTCCATATATGGGCATAAGGGGGTACCCTTACGGCATCATCTGGGAATGCCCATGTATATGGACATTTTATTTATTTTATCCTCTATCAATATATATCCATATACATATATGGACTAAATATTAACGTTTTAAATCATAAAACGTTTTAAATCGTTTTAAATAAGTAAAGCAGGCTCTTGGACCAGTCAGGGCCTGAAATTGATGACATCAGAAATCTCCATATATGGGCATAAAAGGTATTTTGTTTCTGGGAATGCCCATATATGGACGTTTTATTTTATTTTATCCTTTATCAATAATAATATGTATCCATATTCAATATTGACGTTTCGGGGAAGGTATGGTGTAAATGTATGCTACTTAGTAAGGGGCTTCGGGTCAGATACTACATCACAATTTGAGATAGTTCAGGAGTTCGATGTACAGACATAATTACACACTAACAAATGTCTAAAAAAATATACAATAAAAATAATTATACAATTAATATGTAATTTCCTAAACTCCTCCCCCTAGAGGCAGGCTTTATCTATGCTCCACCCTCTCCTACTGGAGTTAAAAGAGGGCGTGAAGAAAAGGTTGGGCTCCTCCTAAAAGAGGGGTTGACGAGAGAGGTGGGCTTATTCCATGCGCTTCGCCTTAAAAAGACCAAATTTAAAGACTTTCCAACAGTCAGATTCAAACCCACAACCTTTATGTTGTGACTCCTCTGCTTTACCACTGCACCACAAGGATTTTCACACCAACATCATGTCGGATGTTATATTTAAAGTGAAAAGGATAGCCGACAGGTCAATATATGAAAATCCACAGCAAACACCTCTACCCCTGACAGAGTGACTGATTCTACTAGATACACAAATAATGTTGTGTGTGTGTGTGTGCGTGTGTGCGTGTGTGCGCGTGCGTGCGTGCGTGCGCGCGTGTGTGTGTGTGCGCTCTGATGAGGAGACTGAATGGGGACTGAAGAGAAGAGCTGTTTAAAAACGTTTATTTACATAGAAAATAGGAGGAATTTGACTTATTTCAAGCCTACCTATAAAATCATCATCATCATCACCACAATTAGCCTATAGATTATAGAATATTCATGTTGCCTACTTGTATTTTGTTTCGGCTATTTATTTCAACGGTCCGCCGGTTTTAAGGCAGCAACATGCGTGTTTTTGCGACAACTGCTGGTGAGGTCTGTGTATGGACGTCTGACTTTGGACGGCGTATGTACGTCGTATAGATGGCGTGCGAACGCTGGCCTGGAAAAGGCTGTTTTTTGGTTGTTTTTTGTTGTGTGGCAGGTCTGACTTGGACGTCGTATGCACGTCGTATGGACGGCGTCGCCCGCCGGTTGTGTGAGTGGGCAGAGGACAGAGTCTGTAGAAAAGGCGTCACATTAACGTCTTTGTGCAACATTTAAATATGGCCTTTGGATTGAAATCGAAGTGTTTATAGATTGCCTCTTGAAAACCCTGTACATATATAAAATGACACAATGCGACATAGCTATATGTTCAATGTTCAATTCAAAACATACTTGAGTAAAAGTAAGAAAGTATTGGCCTCAAAATGTACTTAAAGTACCAAAAGTAAAAGTACAAAATGTTTGAAAATAGCAGATCTACAAGCTCACAACGCGTCGCGATGCAACGCCTTGTGAACTTGTAGATCGGCTATTTTCAAATAGCCAAGGGGTAAAATAAGGCTAAAGTGGTTAATGTATGTTTACAAGTTCTTATAGGAGATCCTGGCACTACATGTTTTCAGATAGTGGTCTGCGGCCAAATTTGTATTGATCAGATTTTACTTGACAATGGCTTATAAATGTCTGTGTCATTGCAGCTCAATGAATAGGGTAACTGCCTTGAGGTTGAAAAGTCAGAGGTTCAAGTCCCAGCCCTTGACGGTGTGTTGTGTTGGAGAATCATAGAGGCTGACAAACTCACAACGTTAAGATCTCTGGAGTCCAACATTTGGATGAATATCATCTTTCACCTTTTCACTGAAGCAGGGAGTTCAAATCTCCCACAGGATATTCTTGCTGTCCATTTAAATTCTAATAGTTGGGTTAGCGTGGCTCAAAGGTTAAGTCCAAGGTTTACAAATCTAAGGTTCCAGGTGCAATCCTCAAAGAAAGCTGAAATTTCTCAACCCACCAAACAATTAAGATAGCTGGTAAATCAAACTGAAAATGCACTACAATGAAACTCAAATGTCTCAACAAAACAATTATCAATTAAAATGGTAATGGGAAAAATCAATGACAGTCACAACATATTAACTGAAAAATACCACAAAACTGCTGGGTAAAACACTAACATAATAATGAAAAAGCCCCAATAAAGACAATGTTGAATATAATGATTTAACTTAATATGTACATTTCTAAAGCTTCTCCCTCTTCCACCGACCGGGTCTAAAAGAGGACGTGAGGAGGGAGCTGGGCTCTCTCTGCCCCTGTCCCCTTAAAAACCCAAAAATTGAAGACATACCCTGACCCTCAACCTTCAAGTAGTGAAACATCTACTTCACTCGTGCACCACCAGGCCATTCACACTACCGCAATCCTGGAGCTTATATTTAAAGTTGAAATGAGAGGTGACAGGTCAGAAAATGAAAATCCACTGCAAACACCTCTACCCCTGATAGAATAACTTAAATGATACTGGCCATGATACTGACCATAATTATTACTGACATGATACTGGCCATGATACTGACATTATTACTGGCCATTATCAACATAATACTGAAGCCTGAAGAACCCACCGTGGGTTGAGTATTACGTTCTCTACAGTAGATATCTATGTCATTGTGGCTTAAGAGATGAACACAAGTTTATCATACTGAAGGTGTGGAGTTCAATTCCCCCCTGGATGTTTTCACTGTCCATCTAAATTCTATAAGTTGGGTTAAATGGGAGGCTCTCTCCATTCCGACATGTTGCCACTCCGGAATTGACTCCTTATTGTCGGAGTGGCGACACTCCCATGGGCCAAAGGTTTAGGGTTAGAGATAGGGTTAGTGTCGGAATGGAGACATGTCGGAGTGGAGAGATGCACTCTGGTTAAATATTATTAGGCGGTATTGCGTTTTAAGGAAAAGTGCTTAGAAAATGAATTTCGTTCCCACGTCTGGGCACTACTCATTCAATGCATTTTTGCATAGACAATACCCTTGTGGACTTTGGGTTAAAAGTTCTCCGCACGAAACCTGCACGACTTTTGTCACCAGCCAGAATTGTATATAAAAGTGAATAACAAAAAAACGAAAATCTTGTGCTGCTGTTTTTGCTTGTAAAATGTACTATATTGATTTTGGCAACACAAAATCTTTCTCAAATGTCATAAATACATCTACTTAACATCTGAAACAAGTATTGGTGCCTTAGTATAGATTGTGAAATATAGCAAATTTGTTGAAGAAAACGCCTCAATATATGTGATTGGCACCCAGCAAAATGAAACATACACATAGTAAATTTTGCTAAAAGCGTATGTCTCATACATAACACATACATCTCACAGCCAACTGTGTAATGAAAGGTACCTTGGCCAGAAATGGATGGAAATCAATCAAACTGCTATCACACCCCCCTAAATTAGAAAAATTCCCAAAATGGACAAGACTATAATAAATGCACAAAAGGTCATGTCAGGTATAAACTATGTATTTAAGTACCACAGAGTGTCCCAACATCTGTCATTTGTAGGCTACATCAAGACACCCCCCAACCAAAACAAAAATGCATACAAATGTTGGCAGCATAAGCAGGGCCGGTTCTAGGATTCTGGTGGCCCTAAGCTAGATTTATTTTGGTGGCCCCCCAAAACCAGGGGTGAAAGTGGCTTGAAGTTCTTGCTGGAACTCCCGGAGATGAAAATCAGGGACACCTCTTGGCCGCGGCTGAATAAAAATCATAATGAAATCTGAAAATGAATGATAGTGATCAAATCATTTTGATAGTTTAATCTGTTAAAAAGACTGTCAAAAGAACCTACAGTAGCAAGTTCACACTTTTGAGTGTTACTTGCATAATATCCTATGTAAACCACACTTCACACTATGTCTGAGAAACTTTAACATTTCCTTCTTCTGCTGCGTGTTTTTAAGTGTTGCGAGTAGCCTACTGAAAACTAAATTTTATATTTTCATGCCCTGTGGTTTTAACAAGAAACGTGGAGACTGCCATGCTCAACTAAAACGTTTTCAGACTTATCAGGATGAGAAAACAAAGCAACCTAACCTACATACATCGTATTGCAGGGTGGAGAGCAACTGTGGTTCAACAAGACTGTCATTGATTTTCTTATTATGCATTGTAATTTTGTATTTTTATAGGATATTTGTACATATTTTTCTTCAATGGACCCCAGGAAGATTAGCTGTTGCTCCAACATCAGCTAATGGGAATCCATTATACCCTTTATGTGCACCAGCACCCAATGGAGGCAATGCATGCTACACAGGTCACAGGTTAAACTGCATGCTACACAGGGACTAGGAAGTCAGTCGCTGCCAAAGAAATTAGTGCTGTATTGTCAGATGTCATGAAAGCTGTGAAGAAGCTGTGAAGAACACACTGCTCTACTTCACCATTCTGAGGCTTGATGGATTTTACATTGTCACACATTTTTAAGTTATGTGTTTAGTCAGGAGTTTTTACTTCTCCAAATTAAAGTTTTGTATCTAGTCAGGAGTTTTTACTTCTCCAAATTAAAGTTTTGTATCTAGTCAGGAGTTTTGACTTCTCCAAATTAAAGTTGTGTATCTAGTCAGGAGTTTTTAGTTCTCCAAATTAACAGCACAGAGCTGGCTGACAATTTCAATGATGATGTCTGGGTTGTGAGCTGCACAGAATGTAAAGGTTCTATGCAAGGCTACAATGCAAGCACCATTCACGTTTCTGTATGACAGAATGGAAAGCATTCCAGGAAAAACGAATATACAGTATGGGGTCCCTGCTTCATCTCTCTATCAGCTAAGGGGTCCTTGGCCGGGAAAAACATTGAAGACTCCTTATCTACATAAAAGCAGAAATACTTCATCCAGGACAGGTGCACAGACCTATCCATACTGTATATCCATTGCCAAAAATCTTTAGGGGGGTAAAATTCCCCAAAATGCTTAGAAAACTGCATGTTAGCACAGTTATACCTAACACTCCCAGTACAACCATCCTCTGATGTGGCCCCCCTAGTGGTTGTGGCCCTAAGCAACCGCTTATATTGCTTATAGCAGAAACCGGCCCTGAGCATAAGTAAACGTAAGGCTGTGCTGTGACAAAATACAGCAAATGTTAAGCTTTCTCCTCCCACATGTATGTATTGCATTTAAATGTGATAAAAGCAAATCTTGAAACAAAACAAGTATTTCGCTAATTTTACATGCTGACATGGTGCGTATATTACTCATCCCTATCACTTTCATCCAGGGGTCATCAATATGTCTGTACTACGGACAAAATGTATCAGTGGCTGATTTTATATCTTATAATGTCTTGTTTTTGATCATAAGACCCAATTGCAATTACTGAATTCGAAGTCGACAGGTTTTCTTCAGAATATCTATGGACATTGTGACATTTTGGCATTATAGGAGTCCAACCAGTACTAGTACGCCCTTAACTCTGAGATTGTACAAATGGAACCAAATGGTTCTCAGAGTTACACACATGTTATGGTAACTCAGGGCTTGCTCTTCTATGTGTTTCTGGTATATATTATTGTCCACTCATTTAGTATGTCTGTGGCAAAAAATATATATTTTGACAAATCTCCACCAAAAGCCAGCATGGTGATGAATGACCCTTGCTTAATCAGAGTCATCATCCCATAAAGCTTGTTTCTTTTGAAACATTCTCAAAATTCTGGCACTCCGTTTCCGACCTGTTCTGGCACTGAAATAAATCAGTACAAGACAGTCTTGCAGACATACTGTACAGCACACTGTCCTGTAGATATGTTGAGCAAGGATGATGTGGTCACTGTAGATGGGTTAGTGTCCACTGCTGACATGGTGTGGGTTGGAGGGGTGGAGGTGGAGCATAGACTTGAGCTCTGCAGAGCTCTGCAGAGCTCTGAGTGTAATGCCATCCAGACTGCTTGCTTCCTTGGCATCAGCATTATGTCTGTTCCAGTAGCATGTCAAAAGAAACACTACTGTTGTGGCTGCCATCTGCTCGTCAGCCAACAAATACACCTGCCATCAGTGCTTCATGTACCTTCCACTCATGCTGGGATGAGTGGAAAGGTAGCCAATAATGCTAGCCTGTGGGTGAAAGTTTACACAGAATGCTGAAAAGCCAGGTAAACCAGCTTCTGCATCTGGAGGAGAATTCGGCAACTGTGATGTTGGAAGCTATTCTACCTACAGTAGGTGCCACACAAGTAAAAGGTCTTCAGCCAGGCCATCTGATGAAGTCTCTAGAATCTCCAACTTCCCAGTGCTCAGGAGACCTGGACTGCTGTCTGTCTTTGCTTGCTGACAAGAAACACTTGGGAGTAGGTGGTTCAGCAATGTGATGAATAAAAAATGTCATCTTTAAGATACATTTAGCTGTATGTACGTTTTCTCTATTTTTTCTCCGCAATCATCCCTACAACTCTTGATAGAATCTGAGGCAAAACTGACCAAATGTGTTCATATTGCTTTTGTCATAACAGCCAGCTGTCATTGTAAAAGTCATAGTAAAGCTCATTTTCGGGTGGCTTCCATCTTGGAAATATGTAAATTAAAGGTCCACCCAAAGGACACACCCAATCATGAAGATAAGTATTCCATTGAGTTTCTATTGATGTGAAACCATGAAATAGACACCAAGTTTACTTGTCATAATAACAAAATTACAGTCACTGACAATCACTTACATTGAAGCGTTTCCTTCAACAAATTTGCTACATTACATGATCTAAATTTGCATATGAGTATACTAAGGCACCAATACTTGTTTCAGATGTTAGGTAGATATATTTATGACATTTGAGAAAGATGATTTTGTGTTGCCAAAATCAATATAGAACATTTTACAAGCAAAAACAGCAGCACAAGATTTTCGTTTTTTGTTATTCCCATTTAATACATTTCTGGCTGGTGACAAAGATTGTGCAAGTGACACGCGGAGAACTTTTTGTTTCTTACTTACTATCAATAGATCTTTCTAATGAAGCAAAGTTTATGTAGTGCCCATGGGGTGGGAACGAAACCGAACAATACCAGCCACGCAATACAGCCTATATGTTTGCCTTTGCATCATCCACGTCAGTGTGGCTCAAGAGATGAACACAGGTTAAACAAACCAAGGCGAGGAGTTCAATTCCCCACTGGAAATCTTCGTTGTCCATCTAAATTCTAAAGGTTGGGTTAAGTATTATGTTTGCCCTGTTATCACCCATGCCAGTGTGGTTCAAGAGATAAACACAGTTTTAATAAACCGGTGGTGAGGTGTTCAATTCCCCACTGGAAATTTCCACTGTCCATCTGACTTCTAAAGTTCGGTTAAGTATAACGCTCGCCATTTTTTCATCCATGTCAGTGTGACTCAAGAGATAAACACAGGTTTAACAAACAAAAGGTGACGAGTTCAATACCACACTGGATATTTTCGCTGTTTATCTAAATTCTAAAAGTTGGGTTAAATATTACCTCCGCCAATGAGTTATCCATGCCAGTGTGGCTCAAGAGATAAACACAGGTTTAACAAACCAAAGGTGATGTGTTCAATTCCCCACTGGATATTTTCGTTGTCCATCTAAATTCTAAAAGTTGGGTTCAGTATTACATTCGCCGCAGTATCAACCATGCCAGTGTGGCTCAATGGTTAAAACCAAGGTCCATAAGTCCAAAGGTTCTAAGTGCTAAACTTCAAACAAAACTGAAATATCTAAAAACTCAAACTCACATCAAAAGCCAATAAACCAATCCAAAAGGGCACTACAATGAACTCAAATATCCAAACAAAAAATGAAACAATAAAAATGGTAATGGGCGATATCACTAATATATAAACTGGAAGAAAAAGAAATGAAAATAAAATAACCACAAATACAAAATCACTGGGAATAATCACTAACATGAAGAAAAACAATAAATTAGAGAAAATGTTGAATAAAAAACTTTAAGTTCAAAAGCTATCTATGTCATTGTGACTCAAGAGATGAACACAAGTGTGGAGTTCAATTACCCACTGGATGTTTTCACTGTCCACCTAAATTCTCAAACTTGGGTTAAAAATGACGTTTGCGTTTACATCATCCACGCCAATGTAGCTCAGGAGATGAACACAGGTTTGACAAACTAAAGGTGAGGAGTTCAGTTCCACACTGAATATTTTCGCTGTCCATCTAAATTCTAAAAGTTGGGTTAAGTATTTTGTACGACATTGCATCATCCATGCCAGTGTGGCTCAAGAGATAAACACAAGATTAATAAACCAAAGATGAGGCGTTCAATTCCCACTGGATATTTTCGCTGTCTATCTAAATTCTTAAAGTCGGGTTAACTATTACGTTTGCTCTAGCATTACTCATGCCAGTGTGGCTCAAGAGATAAGCACAGGTTTAATAAACTGAAGGTGAGGTGTTCAATTCCCCACTTGAAATTTTCGATGTCTATCTAAATCCTAAAAGTTGGATTAACTATTACGTTTGCCTTTATATCATCCATGGCAGTGTGGCTTAAGAGATGAACACAGGTTTAATAAGCCAAAGATGAGGTGTTCAATTCCCCACTGGAAATTTTCGTTGTCCATCTAAATTCTGAAAGTTGGGTTAACTATTACGTTCGCCCCAGTATCACTCATGCCAGTGTGGCTCAAGAAATAAGCACAAGTAGTTTAATAAACGATAGGTGAAGTGTTCAATTCCCCACTGGAACTTTTCACTGTCTATCTAAATTCTAAAAGTTGGTTTAAAGTTATACCATGTAACTTTTTTTATAAAACAAATCTTAAAATGGTCCTAGCTGTTAAATCGCTAAAGTTTTAGAACCCCCACTCCGTTATTTTCAGCTTCTAAAGCCTTCTCTTTATATGTTTTCTATGATCCCTGCCCGGGACCGGTTTTCGCGGAAAAATTAAGTCATCACACTACCGGCCAATCACAGCGAGGGTTATACACTGCCGGCCAATCACAGCGCAGAACATACACTGCCGGGCTCTCTGGTGGGTTTAGGAAACACGCCTTCAGGAAGTACACTGCAGTGTTTACACTGGAGGAGTCTAGCATGTAACTCCCCAACCGCTGCTAGTAGAAGGACACGGAAGACCTCATTGAAAGCGTCTCGGCGAGGCGGACGCGGTGGTCTGACGGCCCGGTCCGCGAGCGAAAAACGGACGAAAAAAGCAAACGCGACCGCGGTTTGCTATACTGCTACAGACCACCAGTTGAGCAACTTACACAGTATAGCTTTAAGTATTACGTCCGCCATTTGAATGTCCATGCCAGTGTGGCGCAAGAGATGAACACAGGTTTAACAAACCTAAGGTGAGGTGTTCAATTCTCCACTGGTAACTTTCATTGTCCATCTAAATTCTAAAAGTTGGGTTAATTATTACGTTCGCTCCAGCATCACTCATGCCAGTGTGGCTCAAGAATAAGCACAGGTTTAATAAACTGAAGGTGAGGTGTTCAATTCCCCACTTGAAATTTTCAGCTGTCTATCTAAATCCTAAAAGTTGGATTAAGTATTACGTTCGCCATAAAATCATCCATGTCAGTGTGGCTTAAGAGATGAACACAGGTTTAATAAGCCAAAGATGAGGTGTTCAATTCCCCACTGGAAATCTTTGTTGTCCATCTAAATTCTAAAAGTTGGGTTAACTATTACATTCGCCCCAGTATCACTCATGCCAGTCTGGCTCAAGAAATAAGCACAAGTTTAATAAACCAAAGGTGAGGTGTTCAATTCCCTACTGAAAGTTTTCACTGTCCATTTAAATTCTAAAAGTTGGTTTAAGTATTACGTCCGCCATTTGATTGTTCATGCCAGTGTGGCGCAAGAGATGAACACAGGTTTAACAAACCAAAGATAAATAGATCAATTCTATGAAACATTTTGGTGTCTATCTAAATTCTAAAAGTTGGGTTAATTATTACGTTCGCCCCAGCATCACTCATGCCAGTGTGGCTCAATAGATATGCACAGGTTTAGTAAACTGAAGGTGTGGTGTTCAATTCCCCGTTGGAAATTTTGTTGTCTATCTAAATTCTGAAAGTTGGGTTAAGTATTACGTCCGCCATTGTGTCATCCATGCCAGTGTGGCACAAGAAACAAACGCAGGTTTAACAAACCAAAGTTGAGGGGTTCAATTCCCTGCTGGAACTTTTCACTGTCCATTTAAATTCTAAAAGTTGGGTTAAGTATTACATCCGCCATTCTATCATCCATGCCAGCATGGCTCAATGGTTAAAACCAAGGTCTAATAAGTCAAAGGTTCTAAGTTCAAACCCCAAACAAAACTGAAATATCTCAAAACTCTAAACAACATCAAAAGCCAATAAAAACAACCCAAAAGTGCATTACAATGATCTCAAATATCCAAACAAAAGATGAAACAATAAAATAAAACTGGTAATGGGCAATATCACTAATACATAAACTAAAAAGGAAAAATAAATAAAATAAAAAAAAGAACTGCAAATAAAAAAAAAAACACTAACAAAGAAAAATAATAAATTAAAGGAAATGTTTAATAATAATTTAACTTACATATGTAAATTTCAAAAGCTCCTCCCCCTGGAGGTGTGGCACCTGCAAACCCCTCCCTCTTCCACCGGGGCTAAAAGAGGGCATGAGGAGGGAGCTGGGATCTCTCCGCCCTCAACGCCTTAAAAACAAGAAAAATGAAGACATTCCCTGACCAAGATTCAAACCCTCAACCTTCAGGTTGTGAGGCATATGCTTTACTCTTGCGCCACCAAGCCTTTCACACTAATAGAATTTTGGAGGTTATATTTAAAGTTGAAAGGAGGGATGACAGGTCAAAAGATGAAAATCCACAGCAAACACCTCTACCCCTGATAGAATGACTGAATCTACTAGATCACCCCCTGATGACCAGGGTTCATTTTGACACAAGTGAGTTCTATTCCAGGTTATTGTTTAAAACCATTTGTACTTTTACCTAGTCTGCACCTGCATTTACACTTGAAAGCACTTTAAAGCAAACAGAGATGTTTCATTTTAGCCCAAGTAATGTCATTCAAATTCATACCCTTTTTTGTCATATATGGATTTCTTAGTTTCAGATGATCAAAACTATAGCAGTTTCAGCCACAAGTTTTTCCTTGTTTTGCCCTTCACTTTAGACAGTTACATTAACAATAATATTTATATTTATAATGCACTTTACATTCGTGACAATCTCAAAGTGCTACAATAGGCATAATACAAGTATCATCACACCATTAAGAAACATTTAGAAACTTTAAAGTTTAACTAGTTTCTAAATTAAATACTGCTGAATTATTAAATATATAATTAATAATGTGTATGCGTCACAACCCGGCCTGTGGGGCCATGACAAATTGAGGACACGTGGTAGTGGTTTTAAATGTAACAATAATTTATTGTGTGCAAACTCAAACATAAGGGAAAGCAAACAAAAGAAGTGCTGTCGTCTGGACAGGGAGAGAAAGACTGGTTTGGCTCCAGGGAGTCCTGGCCAGGTGCTCCCAATGCACCTAATCATCAAGCTCATTGGCCGACACCCATAGGCCTAGCCGCAACAAACAAAATAGACTCCCTCCTACCCAGTCCCAAAACACCGACCTCAACACCAGTTTAAAAGTCCAAACTACAGTGGTTTATTCACAGAAGATTGGAAACATGGGCAAAAATTAACCCAGGGTGGGCCCTGTACATAAAACTCAGTTAAAAACCCTATGCTAACCTGTGGCAAACAGAAAGACAGAGTTCAAAACCAAAAGAAAGGCCACCCACCCCTACCATACCAATTGGCTGTAAAATACCCCATGTTAAAACTAGTCACTCAAAGACACTACAAAGCTAAAACCACTACACACAAAACTGGTGCTGTTTTGAGGCTGGCTGGGAGGAAGACATTAGACCATATTCACACCGTGGCCATCTTGGATCACATGACTTCCTGGGGTAGCAGCCTGCATTACAAACCATTGTGAACAATGGAGCGATGGTCCCAAAATATGAGTTCTATTCAACCAATTTCTTTTTACCAAATTGACAAATGGGGAGATGACAACATCAACATCCCCAAAATGATTAAATAGAAGAGTATATCCACAATATTCATGGTAGTTAGGTAGGTTGCAGTATTACTCTTCAACCTGAGTGGCAGAGGAGTGGAGAGAGGAAAAACTGATGAGTTACAATCAACTAATTGTGACCGTAGGTCGCATTTAATGTTTACCATGAGAAATGTCACAGCTTGTCTCTGTGTGTCTGTCTGTGTGTGTCAGTGTGTGTACACATTTTTACAGTCTATCGGTTGGTTCCCTTGACACATCACTGTGACATCACAGATGATATACCACATGTGACATCACCTAAAGTCCAGAATCCATTTATGCCCATATATGAAGATCTCTGATGTCATCGATATATATCACTGGAAGAATTGTACACATTTTCACAACTTTTAAAAAAATCTACAAGCTCGCAGCGTGGCACTTGGTGCCGCGCTGTGAGCTTGTATATCTGCTATTTTTCAATAGCTAAAGTATAACATAATTCCAGGCCCCTCCACTTTGGGCCCTAGTAACTCAGTCCCACTCCCCCCCCCCTCCCTCCCCCCCCCCCCCCTTTGTGACGCCCCTGAAGATGTGACCTGGCCAACATGAAGCAGTGTCCCCTGACTCCACAGCTATTGGCTTGCTTGCTCAGAGAAGCTCCTCTTGAATGCAATGTGAACATGTTATGTGAAAATAGCAGATCTACAAGCTCTAGGGGTGTAACAATATAGTATTGTAACTGAATCGAAAAATAAATTTTAATTTGCAGTGATCTACTATATCGATATGCAAAAGCATATATCGTACCGTTTTACAATGCAGATAATCGTTTTGCAGTGCAAATAATTGATTGTATATGGAAGCTAAGTATTTGTGCCTTGTATTTAGCAATTTTAAGAGGCAAAATTAAAAAGAGGGGTCTAATTACTTTTCCATTGCATATAGCTAATCTTGGTCTATTGATAAATGTGTGTAATCTGTGTTTATGTCAAGGTCCATTTCTGTTGAAATAATAAGTCCATATAATATTTGCTAGAAAATCAGTGTTTACTTATTTACATCCATAATAGATTTTTCCCTTAAAAAGATGCACTATTGACACGTTTCACACAGATTTAATTTCTTTGCTAAATAGTTACTATATCAATTTTAAATCATTGATTCGAATCGTATCGTATCACCATGAATGAACCAATATCGTTCATGTATCGTATCGTCAACCATGTATCGTGATGTGTATCGTATCGTTGTTAAAATGCATCTTTACACCCCAACAAGCTCACAATGCGTCACGTTGTGAGCTTCACTATTTGTTTAGTCCCCACCAAGACGGAATGGACAATGGCAACTGGCGAGGGAGTATGTTTTCACGCTTGTGAGTCAGTCTGTCGGTCGGTCTGCAACTAAATGCATGTTGTAAATAGGAGGTTTTGAAGACAAGAAAAAAAGGGGGCCAACGGCCTTTTTTCTCAGCTGCTTTATTCATTCAAGTATTAAAACGTATAATTTTTGCATGCAAAAATAATGTCCATAGAAAATGTGCATGGAACAAATTAATGTGAGAAGCGGTGTCGAGGGACCGATCGTTGTTCACAGTAACTCACTTGCTCTGACTCTTTGCTGACAGGAGATACATTAGGAAGCACATGTTTTGATTAGCTAGAAGTCAGACATATCCTGACCCCAGAAAGAGGATGTTCTGGATGGCAGGACCCAACTGGATGGACGGATAGAGCTCTGTCTCGGACAAAACGCCCGATTTTGAGAATGGTTAGCGGTGAGCCATTAGCTATTAACAGCTAAGCATGTGAGCAATTAATACTGCTGTCTAAGCCATCGGCTGTAAGCTGTTAGCTGAAATGTTCAACTGGTTAACATCATCAGCAGGAGCTCACCGTCTGTAGTGAGCTCCTCCTCCTCTTCAGCATCATCATCCTCTTCCTCTCCGTAATCAGGGTTGTCAGACTCACTCTGATCCTCTTCCTCCTCCTCCCCGATCTCCTCTTCCTCACTACTCGTTCCTAACTCCTCTCCCACCTCCAAGACCTCCTCGTTTTCCTCCACTCCCACCTCTTCTTCCTCCTCACTACTTGTTCCTTCCTCTTCCTCCATGACCACCTCTTCTTCCTCACTACTTGTTTCTTCCTCTTCCTCCACGACCACCTCTTCTTCCTCACTACTTGTTCCTTCCTCTTCCTCCACGACCACCTCTTCTTCCTCACTACTTGTCCATTCCTCTTCCTCTTCCTGATCTTCCATCGCACCAACCTCCTCCTCGCTAATCGTCCCCCCATCTTCCTCCTCTCCATCATACGCCTCGTAATCTTCCTCCTCTCCCACCTCGTCTTCATCTTCCTCACTACTCCTCCCTTCCTCCACCTGGTCTTCCCGTGCCCCCACCTCGCCACTCGTCCCCTCATCTTCCTCCTCTCCGTCATACGCCTCGTAAACTTCCTCCTCCTCCACTTCTCCCAACTCGTCTTCCTGGCTACTCGCGTCTTCATCTTCCTCACGGATGACTTCGAGTGCTTCAACTTCCATCTCTTCTTCTGGAAAGTTACCTAAAAAAATAAAATAAAGAATCATCAGATCAACCAATTCATCATTCTGAATGAATAGTGTTGTAATGGTGATTCTGATTGGACAGCTCTGTGATGTCGACAGTAATTGGACAGCCAATAGCAGAAATGTGTTTTTAAGTAAGCAAATACTGGACCTCATTGGATGGTTTGGTAATGGCAAATGATGTATGAGTGGACGGTTGTCAACAGCCAATCTGCATAGCTTTGTAAGTGAATCTGTGTCACTGTTACAAATAGCCTTTTACTTTACTTGAGCATTTCCATTTTTTAATGCTTCTCATAGGCAAATAGGCTACAGTACTTTACTCCTCTTACTATTGCCACACCTGGTGATAGTAAGTAAGTCATGCCCATACAGAGTGTTTCATAAGAGTGAAAAGAGGTGGTACTGTAGCATAGTTTTGTACCTCTTCAGTTTTATGTTTTTCTTGAGTGCCTTGAAAGGCGCCTTATAAATAAAATGTATTATTATTACTATTATTGTAACATCATTTAAACACTCTCAGTAGACTTTCATGAAGTGTGTTCTTACACAGTGTCAGAATGTCAGCCAGTATGATGGACTGGAGCTCCATGTCCAGGAAAGCCTTCATCTCCCCTTCCATCTGCTCTCCCAGACCTCCAGTCGTCATGAAGCCTTCCACGCATTCAGGCTTGAACAGCCGCTGTTGAAGCTTCTGCTGCAACCTAAAGGACGGACGGACGGACGGACGGACGGACGGACGGACGGACGTCCAGTAACGGACGTGCAGAGAATGTTAGAGAAGCAGGGGCTGATATTTCTAAAAGGGCCTTTTGGTGGAAATACTTAAGGGTGTTCTATTTCAGATTTATGAGAAAGAATATAGTACTTACTGTTCTTCTTTTTCCTTGTATGCCTAAAAATAAATTAGATGCGAGACTTTATTATTCAGCCATTAACAACAATAAACATCCTTAAAACTTATAATGGACTATGTACAGTGTTGCCAGATGTATGCTAATTATCGTATTGCATGATAATTTGACCCTCTGTACGATGTATCATTCAAAAAATACCCAAATGTACATCGATAATTTCGGCACATCTCCAAAAACTGTGTGAATTCATCAAATTCCCTGGCTGCTGAGCCGGAATCCGATTTGGCTTCTCAAAATAATGGTGAAATTACTTCTTTACGTGGGTGATTTCTCTTTTTTGGCCATGTATGATAGTTTTCTGTCAAATACGATCATTTTAAGCCTCCGGTAAGATAATTCAACATTTCCCATCTGGCAACACTGCATCTATGAAGGAAGAACAGTAGCTCAGATGTATCCCTACACCATACAGTGTGTGGGCGTGCGTGTGTTCACCAGGTCTTTCCCATAAAAATAGTTAGGTCAAATTTCCCTGGGCAAGGTGGGGGGCACCTTAAGGAGCACTTCACCCATTTTCAGTGAACATCCATATAAAGAAGCAATGAGAACTGCTTCTAAAACCCAGAGGCAGCAGTGCAAGTCAGATGTTTGTCACTGCAGGAGTGAGGACTCTTAAAGCACTTTGAAGAAATGTTATGTTCAAATTCATGCCACGGCTGGATGAATCTGCAAACAGCATCATTGTAGCATTTTACAGCCCCATAACAAGCTGTTTCTTTTATTAAACAGCGTCTTTGTAGACTAATCCAGACTAAAGGTGCACTGGCTGAAGTGCCAGTGTATAATGGACCAGAGTCCGCTAATACAGATTGAATGGAATTTAATTATACATATTTTTTTAGATTAACATCTTGAGTTTGGCTGGAAAACGTAACGTTAGTTTTCCACAGAAACTAAAACAAACTTAAGTCCTTACCTCAATGAAGCGGAAAGGGTTGTCGTTCACAAGGCCCTGGATGTCACCATGGACCCTCTGGAGGCGGACCTGGAAGGGGTAGGACCATTATGAATATAAAATCAATATTATCACCATAATCAAAATGTGCTTACAACTCTTAAAATGACACTTTTGACGACCAATCGCACCCCAGCATCCATATGATATTCATGGGGGAACATTAGTAAAAAAGAAAATTGGCGAAGAGATTTGTTGTAGAGGTCCAAGTACAGAGCCAACTCATGTCCAATGTATAAGGGACAATTTTACAATAACTTAAAATCTTGTTAACGTTTTTAATGGCGATAAACGATAACAGCGATTATTGTTCCATCTCGAGCACCTTGTCCCGTCTGAGCTTTCTGATGTTCCTGTGGATCTCCTCAGCGTTGAGGTCACAGTGGTCGTGGGTCAAGCCCAGGAGTTTGTCCACAAAGCCGTCCACTTTGGCGTGCATCTCCGCGCGCAGTCGCCTCATGTAGTTCTCTGCCACCTTCACAAAGTTCTACGCAAAAACAGGAGAGAGGATGAAAAGAGGCATCTTTGACGGATAATCACCTAAACAACCAGAACCCGTTACTTATCTTTGAGCCGTGGGTTCCCATGCCTGGTGCTCCAGGCTTTCAGTTTTATGCAGATCTCTTAAAGAAAGTCTGGCTACTGTGTGCGAGACCATTTGTTCCATGACATGAATTGACCCGGTTAAAACCTCCCCTAAAAAACTCCATTACTGAACAGGAATACAGCATTGCCGTTTATTTATGCCCATGTCCAGACTCATAGTATAATGTATAGTGAATGAGAACTTGGATGGAATTTAACATTTAGACCTGAGGCCGGTTCTAAAATCCTGACCTAAGTTTTCTTCAAATTTCTATTAAAACAGCTTGAAAGGGTCAAACAAAGTATACAGCAGGTGTTCCACTTGTTTTGCGTGAGTGACATGGTGGTACAATGAATTATAAATTAGGCCTGGGGTTCCCCAACCTTTCAGCTCAAGACCCAACAGATAAATGAACTGTTTTTTTTTTTGTTTTTTTTTATTAGAGGGGGAAAAGGGTATCCTCTTAGTTTAGAGCCTTTCTTACTTTGTTGCGTCTGTCTTTCTCATTCTCCACCTGCAGTTTCAACTCTGTGATGGTGGACTTCTTCTCAGCCGTGTTCAGCTGGTGATCCAGTGCCCCCTGGTGGTGGAAATAAGCAGAGGAACAGAATGAAATTCTCTGTGTGTGTGTGTGTGTGTGTGTGTGTGTGTGTGTGTGTGTGTGTGTGTGTGTGTGTGTGTGTGTGTGTGTGTGTGTGTGTGTGTGTGTGTGTGTGTGTGCGCGAGCGCTAGGGCATTAACGAAAAAGTCGACAAGTCGACTCAGTCGACTACATTACACAAGTCGACTCCCACCAGAGAAAGTCGAAAGTCGAAGTTGAAAAAATAAATACAAATAATACTTTCTATTGTGAAAATAGCAGATCTACATACATGCTCACTGTGAGCATGTAGATCGGCTATTTTCACAATTTCTGCCACAATATATTTGACAATTTGGACAATGTTTAATTTGCCATTTTAGAGGTATTAAAAAAGTCCTTCAATTGTCACTTTAGAAATGTGAAGATACCCTCTGCACATTGTTTTCTAACTCAACTGTAAACAAACCAACATAAAGTTTAAGTGTATAAACTTTGTTGGTTTGTTTACAGTTGAGTTAGAAAACAATGTGCACATTAAGTTAATCATCTGGGGACCCCCCAAAATAATTGGGGGGGTCGTGTGTGATGTGATGACGTCATCAAACGATAAAGTCGACTTCAACTCAACTTTTTACTGAGTCGAGTCACAAGTCGTTAATGCCCTAGTGTGTGTGTGTGTGTGTGTGTGTGCGTGCATGTGTGCACCTTCAGGTCTTTGGTGGCGTTCCTCAGGGTCTTGACGGTGTGCCCCTTGTGGCCTCCTTCCACGATGCAGGCGTTGCACACAAAGCTTTTTTCGTCCATGCAGTAGTAGCTGTAGAGATGAGCACACATTTACAAACCAATGCCATTCATTCACCATGATTACCGTTTACTTTTCAAGCACACTAAAGCATGCTATGGTTGGGTGTGCGCATTTTCCTGGCTTCGTTTTAAGTATCATTTATGCTTCCTCACATGACGCTGGCACAAAAAAGGGTGTTTAACTGTACTGTACTAAATGTTTTTATTGTATTGACTATACTTGTACTGTTCTCCATTTTTGTCTTAATAGAATACTCAATCAATCCCAATTGGAGCCACTAGAGGCAAAATGTTAGGCACAAATCCTACAAATGGTCTCCTAAGTGGGTGCCGTCTGATCTCGCGAGAGTGTTGCTCAGACATTTTACTCTGACACGTCTCTCTGAAAAAAAGCCATTTTAGTATGACACGTATGTTTTACCTGTATATCTCGTCATGATCCCGGCACTTCCTCTTCCTGAAGTCGGCGAATTCCGTGGGGTCGGTCAGCGGGTGGTCTCGGAACGCCGGCAGCTCCAGGTGAGGCCTCAGGTGTTCCTGGCACATCATCACCTCGCACTTCAGACACATCTTCGCCGCCGGCTTCGCAGCCACTGCGACGGGTGACCGGGGACCAGGAAGCCACAATAGACGAAACCTCGGGGGCGGGGTTTCTGCGGCGGCCGGAGCGCAGTAGTCACACAGCACCGTGACCGGGGTCCTGGTCGGCAGCGGCTCCGAGGGGGATGATGGTGGTCCCCCGAGAGTTGAGGTTGAGGCTCCCTGGCCTAGGGGTGCAACACATAAGAGAACCAACCCATTTAATATATCGTCGTTGTCGGGTGAAAACCTTGTATGTCCAAGACAGTTTGTTTTGCATTTATCATTTTAAAAATGATTTAAACTAGTGAAAACAGCCGATCTACAAGCACACCACGCCTCGCACCGCGAGGCGTGGTGTGCTTGTAGATCTGCTGTTTCCACAACTTTTGTGCGACGGCCTTGTATGATGAAGCAGGGCTTTACTTTGCGAAAAAACATACAAATTTGAAACGTGGAGATTTCTGCCCGACAGTGATGATATGTATGACTTGAAAATATATAGGCCTATAATTGACACTTTTAAGGCGAGGTCACGCTGAAACAACAGAGACTGACACGATATGTCCATATATGGGCATTCCCACATATGGGCTTAATATTGATGACATCAGGGATCTCCATATATGGGCATAAAAGGGCCAATGACTAAATTAATTTGCAAGTGCGACTCACGTCACGACAACCACACTGTTATCATGAGACTGACAAAATGTCTATTTATGGGCATTCCCAGATATTGGGTTAATATCAATGACATCAGGGTTCTTCGTATATGGAGCATGACATTAAGGTGTGACATGATGAGGCGTGACTGACGCACAGGCCATACAGTATATGGGATTAATATTGATGACTGTCGCAATAAAACTAATCGATGAATAATTGAATACGATCATCTAGTGATAATCAATTCCTATTTTGAGCATGTCAAACTGTAATAAGGGAAACGTTTAACAAAAATAGCCAATCTAGAAGATAAGTATATCACATTTCACTATTAGTCCACAACACTGCGGTGCAGCAAAGTATAGAAAATAACATTTAAGTGGTTAATCGATTACTTGAAAAAAAGAAAATCTAAAATATATTGAATCGATTATTTGAAAAAGTAATAGATAGTCTCCTGGGTACAAGGATTCACTGCGGGCCCCCCATGAATGTTCTTCATAGGGGTAACCCATTCATAGGGGTTTAACCCATTTAAACCGGGAACGCATTATTTTGTGCTTTAACTATTGAAAAATAGCAGATATGCAAGCTCACAGCTGCGAGCTTGTAGATCTGCAATTTTGGAAAAATCACAAAAAGTCTTTGAATATTTCAAATCCTTCTGTTTAAAAAAAAAAAAAAAATGTTTCTATGTCAGTGGTGCTCAAACTTTTTCATGTGAATTGGACCCCCAAAATGATATGTATTTGGCCTCGGACCCCCATCTCAAAATATTTTGTTCCAGGGGACCCCCCAGAAGCAAAATTTAAGTTACAAAAAGTTCGCTTTAAAAAAAAATGCATTTGCACACATTTTCACGACCTTTTCAAAAATAGCAGATCTACAAGCTCGTAAAGCTTGTATATCTGCCATTTTTCAATAGCAAAAAGTATATAAAATAATTAAGGCCCCTCCACCTTGGGCCCTAGTAACTCAGCCGCCGCCGCCCCCCCTTGTGAAGCCCCTGGTCCTGGATACATGTGCGTGCCTACCCTGGCGTCTGTTGCGGTAGTGGTCGGCGATGTTGGCCAGTTTGAAGTTCCTGTGGAGCTGCTGGGTGGAGGAGCAGGACACCCTGCACTCGGGGCAGTGGAAGAGGGGGCGCTGGGGCCGGATGAGGCGCTGCACGCAGCGCAGGCAGAAGCTGTGACCGCAGGGCAGCTGCTGGGGGTCCTGGTACAGCTCCAGACACACCGCACAGGTCAGCTCCACACGCAGCACCCTGGTGCTGGGTGACTCTGACAGGGCACACGCCATGGTGGAGGTAGTAGGGAGGAGGGGGGATTACACACTGCTGGGGACAAATAAAAAATATGCCAATCTTTGAATATATACTTTTCAAAGCAAACTTCTTGTAACTCAAATCTCTGCTTCTGTGGGGTCCCTGGAACAACATATTTTGAGATGGGGGTGTCTGCGGCCCAAGTACATGTTGTTATTTTGACATGAAAATCTTTTTGAGAACCACTGATTTCAGTGGCGTCAGTTCAGCAAAAGCTAAGGTATGGCAACATGACTGGTGTCTTGCATGCGAGCGTCAAAGACGCGTTCACGGCCTTAATGGGTCAAAGCTAAAAGTAGTTATTTTGAAAAGCTTTGTCAGGCTAACTGTTCCACAATATTTGAATGCTATACTGTATACAGTAGCAATGGTTTTCAAACTTTTTTTCATAGCAAGGACCCTTGAATTAATGTATTTGGCTGTGGACTGAAAATATTGTGTGCCATATTTACACGTGGTCATTTTGTTAATGAAATAATGCCACCCTGTGTGGCATTTCTTCCCAACACACATGACGTGAGAGCAATATATATATATATATATATATATATATATATATATATATATATATATATATATATATATATATGGGCTGGGATGCGATTACAAATTTGTATCTAATTAATTACAGGCTCTGTGATTAATTAATCACAATTAATCGCATTTCGATATTTGACCTGAGAAGCATTTCTTTTACAAGTAAAACACTTTTTGTTGTACGAGTGAAACAACAAGTGAGTTTTTTAAATCTAAATTTCGTGGTGCCCCCCCTGTAGTAACTTTGAGGACCCCCTAGGCCTAGGGGGTCCAAATGAAACGAGACCTTAATACAACTGTTTACACTTGTTTGATAACAGAGCCCTACTACTCTCATGATGCCAACATGGCTGCTGTTAAAAAAAGTTATTTATCTCCTCTGCATCTGCATTAAACACAACCATGGCTCCTCTGCTGTTGTTTGAGGTCAAACGAAACAAATAACCCTAGACTCAAGATGTTGTTTATTATTATTATGAATGAATGAATGAATGAATGAATGACCACTGTGAAGTCACCATAGTATCAATTTGATGTTTTTAAGTTCATTACCAGTCAGTCAGATTACCTTGCTCTTCTCTGAAGTTGTCTTGTGTGCTCTGCTCTCTTGGTGGGAGCTCAGTGATATTTTATCAAACAAGTTGTTGTCATTCAACTCATCAGAAGAATCTTCCAGCACTGCCCATCATCAGGTGTTTTAAACCACCTGAAAATTAGTTAACCACGCCCAAAACCACGCCCCCTAACTCTGTGATTGAATGGCTTTGTTTTATCCACTTAAAGGAGTAGTTCACCCCCAAAATGACTTTTTTTCCCCTATTGATTAGTCACACCATGGAGACTTGAGTTCAATAAAAAAAGAAAATGTATTTGTCGCATTCCTAAGACAAGAAAATAAAATAAAAGTAGGTGTAAATGTACCCCCATTGATTCTGGATGGGGACCCAAATGCATGGCCCTGGATGGGGACACCCGGACACAAATAAGGCCCTGGATGGGGACCCAAATGCATTTGGGTCAGAATCAATGGGGGTAAATTTAGGGTCAAGGTTCAAATGAATGTACCCCATTGATTCTGACCCAAATGCATTTGTGTCCCCATCCAGGCCCAGGCATTTGGGCCCCCTTTCAGAATCAATGGGGGTAAACTTGCTATAATATTTTTTTTGTCTTAGGAATGAGACAAATACAAAAATATAGTATTGAACTCAAGTCTCCATGGTGTGATAATGAATAGAAAAAAAGTCATTTTGGGGGTGAACTACTCCTTTAAATCCCAAACTGGATTTGGCCAAAACCTGCTAGAACTGATACAAATGTTGACCAAACAATGTCTCTCTCACCTCTATTTGGATAACAATTGTATCCCTTCCCCACCTGAAAATGCATTTTCTGTTCAATAAAGAGCTGGAGAGACATGTACTGAAACTCTAGTGTCTATTTTGACACTAGATGGCGCCATTACTTCTCTGCCAGTGTTTGGAGCAGAATTGTTAGTGTGGTTGCCACATTATATAGTTCAGTGCTCGTCCGACTTTATTCCTTCCATCCATGTTTTCAGCTAAACATTATTTTGCCGTGCTACTCCTCCCTCAGTTTTGGTGGCACACACCTGGGCCATATGTCAAATCCACGGATTCATCAGGGTGTATAAGAGATTATGTTAGGCTATATATAGTTTAATTTATATACATTTATTTGTGGAGATGACTGACATTATAGACCACATGAGACTGACACACAAGACTGTATATGGGCTTATTGATGACACCAAGGATCTCCCTATAGGCCAATGGGCATAAAAGGGACAAGAACTGTCACAGAGATCTCCATATATGGCCATTAATTTATTAGTGAATTTGTTTCCCCCATTAACTTGAATGGGAGAAAATTCAAATGGTAAAGAGTGTGACTCGCATCACAGAAACCACAAAGGGGGATGAATTAAAACACCTCCTAAAAGCAGCCAGCTCAGATTGAGGGGTCTTTGGGGCCTTTTCCACCGGCAAAGAACCGGTTCGCGTTCTTTCTCCCGCCTATGGGATGAAACAGAGGTGAGCTTTTCCACCGAGAATCAAGTTGGTTCTGAACCGTATAAGTTGGTTCACGGCCGGTTCGCAAGAACGAACCAAGGTTTCAAGAAAGATTGCGAACCGGTTCTTTGCCGGTGGAAAAGGCCCCTCTGAAGCCCGTATCATAGTCGGGTCCGCGGTGGAAGGCTTTACACCACGGTGTAGTCTTTTCGAGTCTTTTTGAGTCATGAAACTACAACGTTACATCATTCCTCGCGGTGGAGAGCTTTCCACCGTGAGTCCCGACACATCTCTCTGTTTTTACTATCAGACAGACAGGCTCTACACCCCGTTCACTGATTGGTCGACCTGAACCGGTCTAAACAGGGTGAAGGACTTCACCGTGAGCCGTGACTATGATGGCCTGCACTTATTTTCTGACTTGAGGTGGAAAGCTTTCCACCTCAAATTTGCGGTGGATAGGTCTCCACCGTACACTCTGATACGGGCTTGAGTCATGAATGAATCACCAGGGCTGGGAGGCTGGGAGGGGGGACGGTGAACAAGTCCATGAGACAACAGCCCCAGTACAGGGGGAAGTGATCTCTCACATCACTGGAGAAAGTGTAGTGTTGGCCTACTTCTTCTTCCGCTCTGTAGTTTTCCCTTTCTCGAGCGGTGGAAAGCCCGGGGACGCGAGACTATAGAGGAATGGTTGTGTGGTCAGACAGCTGCTGTGCTCCTGGTGCCAGTGCTGGCACTGTGCCAGGCTCTGCCAGTCCACTGGCTTCCTGGGCATTACACCAACACCACGCTGGACGCTGCCAGGTTCCTAGATGACCACAACACCACATATGAGCAGGTCCAGTACCGCAACATCTTGGACCTTTGGAATTATAAAACAAACTTGACGGACTTCAACGTTCAACTCCAGGTGGGTACAACATAGGACATACATGGACAACTGGCAGCCCACAGGGTAATATCGCAATACTGATATTACTGATATTCATGATTTTTCAAAAACAGCAGATCTGCAAGCTCTCAGTGCGGCACACGCTATCTGGTATTAAAGGGGTATTCCACTTTCAAAAACACTTTTGGTCATTTTATCGTCTAATCAGGCTTTTATGAACACCCTGATCAGTTTTTAATTTGCTTGATTCAATATTTAGATATTTGATGTAAATGTTACCTCATGTGACTCATACTACCCTCCTAATACATGAGCAGGCCGTGTTTTTTCAACAACTTTTTTCATTTATTTGTAATAATTATTTTGGAAAATGGAAAAAATGAAATACAATAAAATATTATTAAAAATAAATGAAAAAGGTTATCGAAAAAAACACGGCCTGCTCACGTATTAGAAGGGTATTATGAGTCACCAGAAAAAATAACAGATGTTTTTAATGAATCTATCATGGTTAAAATGGAATTTGAAGTTGCAATGGGTGTGTATGTGGAGGCCTCCTGCAGGAGGATGGCCTGGTAACATTTACATCAAATATCTAAATATTGAATCAAGCAAATTAAAAACTGTTCAGGGTGTTCATAAAAGCCTGATTAAACAATAAAATGACCAAAAGTTTTTTTGAAAGTGAAATATCCCTTTAAAGTACACTCACATTTATATATTTTTGCATAAAAAAAAAAAAAAAATCAAAACTACGCTGCATCCTGGGTAGGCCCTTAAATAATGATGCCATGGAACACAGAGAGTCAGTTTGCGTTACAACCAATTCCAGTTCGATAGTTCCGGCCAAAGTGTAGTCCGTTTTTACCACAGAATTATGTAGGACACCATCCGCGCCCGACCGGATCAAAGCCCGAAATATGAAACGATGCCAGGCTATAAGTGGACTCTGAACTGTCCACTCTGTCCACATTTTAAATGTCAACGAAACTTGACCTCAATTAATTATTAGTGAATTTGTGGTTGTTCTGCAGAGGGTTGTGCATGCAGACACAGGAGCAGACAGTGGCTGAAGGTATCTGAAGAGCTTCAGACACAGAGCAGACAGTGGGTGAAGGTATCTGAAGAGCTTCAGAGTTCAGACACGGAGCAGACAGTGGGTGAAGGTATCTGAAGAGCTTCAGACACAGAGCAGACAGTGGGTGAAGGTATCTGAAGAGCTTCAGACACAGAGCAGACAGTGGGTGAAGGTATCTGAAGAGCTTCAGAGTTCAGACACAGAGCAGACAGTGGGTGAAGGTATCTGAAGAGCTTCAGACACAGAGCAGACAGTGGGTGAAGGTATCTGAAGAGCTTCAGACACCGAGCAGACAGTGGGTGAAGGTATCTGAAGAGCTTCAGACACAGCAGACAGGATGAAGATGCTACTGTGGCTTATTTGTGTGACCTCTCTGCTCCTTCCCTCTCTAACCTATTGTAAGTAGATCTAATCCAGTGGTTCTCAACCTGTGGGTCGGGACCCCCAGGGGCGGTCCCCAGATATTTAGCTAAATGTTAAGATTGTTTTCTCACTCAATAGTAAATAGACCAACATACAGTACTGTATAGCCTATGAGTATACATCTGCACATTTCTAAAGTGACAATTTAAGGACTCTGGTCAAACATTGGTCAAATTGTCAAATATTAGAGGCAGAAATTATGAAAATAGCAGATCTACATGCTCACAATTTTCACAATGGAACAGATGGAGTCAAACTAATGTAATGCATACCCCTACAATTCTGATGATGAAACTGATATATTATTATAATGATTTATTTTTCACAATGTAGAAATACTTAGTTTACAAGTAAAGGTCTGGCATTCAAAAAGTATAGTTTGGAAACCTTTCCCTGTTTACATTACAATAGTGTTGACATCAACATGCAGACAGTACAGACACTAAAAGTATTCACATTTTCTAAATTTGTCAAACTTGACAGATGAAAATAGCAGAACGTGACACAATATGTTTGTGAGTTTATTTGTAGATCTGCTATTTTTGGATTGTAAACGTATAAAATACAGCTAAATTGTTTAATGTATGTTTTGCAACAATAATCTAAATATAATGACAGTTTTCAAATCATTATAGTGGAGCAGAGCACATCTTTGAGGTGCAGTGGAGCTAGTTAAGTTCGGAGGATCGAAACATACTCGAGTAAAGTAAAAGTATCTCAAAATTGTACAGTACTTGAGTAAATGTGTGTGTGTGTCACACAGGGAACTGTGCAACAGGGATGATGTGTTGTTGTTGCCTCATATTTGTTCAGTTTTGTTTGGTATTTGTTGTTCAACTGTCAACATTATGTCAGAAAGTCAGAAGTGATGAGGACATTTTATTGATCTGGTTCAGGTCCTGGATTAATCATTGAGTCACTGAAGCCAGTGGTTCTCAACCTGGGGGTGTGTGTAGGGGGGTCCTGACTCCCCACATGATTTTGGGGTCCCCATATGACTTTTAAGACCTTTTTAACACTTAAAAAAAAAAGAAGAAAAAAAAGCATTACTGCAACAAACAACAAACTCGTCAAACAGTGGCCAAATTGTAATATGAGAAAGAGGCAAACAAATTGTACGTCCTCCTGTTGGGGGCTCCTCACTGGTAGGTGAGTCAGTAGGATACAACAGTACGTCCTCCCATTGGGGGCTCCTCACTGGTAGGTGAGTCAGTAGGAAACAACAGTATGTTCTTCCGGTGGGGGCTCCTTACCAAAACGAGTGAAGGAGTGTTTGGGTAACACGGTCAAAGCCCCCCCCCCCCCCCCCCTCTCTATCTCTCCTAATGTACTCTGTGACGTTCAGGCTCACATATATTTTCTCATTTTTCTCTTTCAGCTGTCAATCCATGGTGGCTTCCAAAACCAACACCAGGAGGTAGACAAAGACCAACAGCTAAACATTATACACTGTAGCTTAAAAGCTTTTTTTTCTGATCAAAGTAATATGTTTATTTTTTTCATTTATCCCCCCGAGCCCTACTATGTATTCTGTTGTCTCTGTGTAGAAGTCACTTTACTGGATGGAACCGGCCCCTGTACTGGCATGCTGTGGAAGGAACGTGATGGAGAGTGGGCTCCTAAGATGGATAGATGGCCTGTTTGGATGAAGGACGCACACGCAGCATGTCGGCAGCTGGGTTGTGGCTACGCTGTCTCAGTTGAACACCCATGGGGAGATCAGTGGCGCCTGACCTGCTCAGGTACCAAACAATTACAAAATAATATACAGTATATAATTTGTTTTCTGTTTGGGGATTTTTGGGGGGCCTTTTATGCCTTTATTGATAAGACAGTAGACTGAACGAAAATGGGGAGGGGGAGCAACATGCAGCAAAAGTTGTCAGGACTGGGATTCGAAACCATTGTCGTCTACAGTACATCTAGGGTAGCTATCCCCCTAGGTTTTGGTTCAGGTCACACCTATAAATAACGTTTTCATCCACGGCAGCCCTGAATTACACTGTTACATTATAACACCTTAAATTTACGTCACATTACATAATGTAAATATGCAAAACCTTCCCCCTCAGAGACAGCTATGTCATGAGGAAAAGTTACGACAGATTGAAAATAATAACTTTATAATTGTCATTTAATCACTTGAACCCGTCCCCAGCATCCCAATTCACCAAAAATAGCCGATCTACCAGCTTACAACGTGTCACATTGTAACATGTTGTGAACTTGTAGATCTGCTATTTTTGGTAAGGAGGTTTGGTGTTCCGTCTTACTAAGTATAGAGGGTTTAAGTGGTTAAACTGAAGTGATATTGATAAATTCCAAATACGATCAAAGTATTCTGCGGCACCCCTTGACTTAACTCTGTAACTACTGTCAAGCTGCCTTTTGGTGACAGATTTCCCCTGTGAGTTCAATTGACTATATTCACACAGCGGCCATTTTGCTCACACGTCATTTTTGCGTGTTGGGAAGAAATGCCAGCTGGGGTGACATTATGAGTAACTTATCAAAATGGCCACTATGTGAATATGGTGAATGAAAGTATATCTATCAAAGTACATTTTAAATGATTTTAAAATGGTTTAGAACCCCCCTCCCTCCCTCCTCCCTCTCTCTCTCTGTCTCTCTCTTTCTTCAGAGTCTTTGAGGTTGGTGAATGGGACTGGTTTTTGTTCAGGCAGAGTGGAGGTGAAGTCTAATCAGTCGTGGGTCTCAGTGTGTGAAGGTGACTTTGACCAGCAGGATGCAGAGGTGGTCTGTAGGCAGCTTGGCTGTGGAACTCATGTAATCCTCCTGGGGGCGCTCTATGGGGAAGCCAATGTTCCAATGTGGACCAACGAGTTCCAGTGTGAAGGCAACGAGTCCGCTCTCCTGGACTGTAGAACCTCAAACTCAACTAGAAACACCTGCTCCCCTGACAAGGCTGTAGGACTCACCTGCTCAGGTAAAAGACAAACTACATTTTAGACTCGGTTTGTTATTTATATTTACAATTTATGCATTTAGTTGACTACAAAATTATTTATTTATACTTCTACCCTGAGCCATCCCAAACTAGCAAAGTGTGTTGGAATTAGGTGTGCCATGGGCTTTAGGCCGAGCGGCTTTTTTTGGGAGTTCGGAAACTTAGTTTCTAGTGACATTGAGGTGTTTGGAGAACCAAAAGGTGCAAAACAGCTCAAATATTAATGATTGTGGCCTAAAAGCTTTTCTTCTAATCAAAGTCATATTATGTTTTAACTGTCTGTCTGTCTGTCTGTCTGTCTGTCTGTCTGTCTGTCTGTCTGTCTGTCTGTCTGTCTGTCGTCTCTGTATAGGAGTCAGGTTGGTGCACCCCTTTATAATTGCAGGTAGAGAACCTGACATTAAATGTATTGGCAACATGCAGGGGAAACCCAATGGAGACTGGGTAAGAGTGTATCCTTCAGTGGAGCTGATGGAGACACACCAAGTGTGCAAACAGCTGGACTGTGGCTCTGCTACTTCAACGGGAACGAGTGATTTCTTTGGGTTCTGGTTCTCGAAGACTTATTCCGAAGTGGAGGTGATCTGTGGAGGTATTAAACAGGGACTTCAACAACACAAAACATTGTCTTATCACCAAACTATGATTCAAATATTCTTAAAGGTTCTTCACCATGCATTTAAAAATAATGAATAGAATACTGCTTATGTCCCAAAAACGTTTTTCAAAAGGTTTGAGGCTAAATGACCACTCCTGAATACAGAGCCCCTGTCATTTCTGCCTGGCTTTCAGAGCATTTTCAGCTGCAGTACCAACTTGTCCTGAGTGGGGGGACTGCGCTATTGAGACAGTTTTGGCCCCACCCTCCTCCCCACCTCCTGCTCAGGCCTGCCCACCACTCCCCAACGTTCTCCCAGCTCCTCCCCACCTCCTTCTCAGGCCTGCCCAGTGCCCACCCCTCCCTAACCCCCACTAAGCACAGCACACAGCACAGCAGTAGCAGTAGGTCCCCTTTGTGATGTCACAAAAGGGACCTAAAATGAGACCTGCTTACATCCGCCCATAAACTGAGAAAGACACATGGTCAGAAATAGGACTTTGTGAGGATAGAAAGTGCTGGTGGGACACCAAAAAGACATAAAAAATAGGAAAAATGAAAATTCATGGTGTAGTCCCTTTAAAGGTCAGCCTCTACTGAACAAAATGCTCATGTCCACACTACAGATGTCAGGTTGGTGGGAGGAGCCAGTAACTGCACTGGTACACTGGAGAAGAAACTCGATGGAGAGTGGATACATGTGCATGGAAGTTATGAACACTTTAAGCTAGATCAAGCACATGAAGTGTGTCGACTGCTGGACTGCGGCACTGCTGTTGATGAAGACAGTGACTCCACCAAAGTGGAGGTGATCTGTTCAGGTAACAAACAATGACATTTCATCTATTTGCTACTGAGACCTCGAAACAACAGGACCTCGGAATATTGAGATTTTGCAGGGTAAAGAAATAGAAAATATAAAACTCTGTCTGTCTGTGTCTCTGACTCTCTGTCTATCTTTCTTCCCTCATTTATCTTTGGTCTGAGTGGATTGCTTAGGGGGGCGGGATGGGCAGTGGAATTACTGTGGCTTTAGTCACTGGTAAAGGCTGCTTTATGTATAATCACTTGCCAAACAGAACATTATCTACAAGCTAAAGATCGATGTATACTTCATCGTAAAGACAGGGTCACATACACTGACTGAAAACAGCTGATCTTGAGCACCAGAACAATGCAGGAAGACTTCCACGGTTGAGGTTCTCAGCATCTTCCAAGATTTCTAGGGGAAGTGCTGCGTTTAACGGACGTTACGTCATGCACTGCGGGTCTGTTTACTTTCCCCAGCGAAAAAACAAAAGTAGATTGTAGCTCTTAACTCGCTCTTAATAGGTGTAACATCGCCTGAATCAATGTTTTTGTTTGTATAGGCTATTGTTTATTGCGAGCGCAACCAACGGAGCAGGAGATGTAGACCAGAGTTTTTCCAGCTGGGAATACGTTTGCAGGGACACCGCACTGTGAAAAAAATACAACTTCCGGGAAAATTCAGCCCCACCTCCTAGAACGGTCTGTGCCTCATATCTTGACTTGACCAGGCTTTTCTCTTTGCAGATGAGTAAGCCTGCATGGCTACGCGAGGCTAGGTTCTCAGTCTCCCGTGTCCTCAGGGAGAGGTTGAACACAATGAACAGGTCCCTGAACTTTGCATTGATTGAATGCTTTTATTAATAGTTTGCAAACTGCTCACCGGCAGTTTGCAACTGCTCACCCTCCAGTTCACTCTCCAGTGCATCCATGGAGCACCCGGCCAGGAGTACCTCTACTTTCTTTCTGGATTGGCTCCAACGTTGCGCAGCTAGTTGCTCAGCACACGCCCTCTGCACCCAGGGGTTCATGTTGTCCGGCCTGGTTCATGCTTTCCTGCTGTTGGTCCAGGGGGGCTGAAGCCTCACTTGGTCAGCGGCGAGGATCAGGACTGGAGGAGCATCCTGCTCCACTTCTATGCGGCAATGCCTGGAAGTGGATGCTGAGTGGAGGAGTGTGGACGCTGTGAATATGAAGAAAGAATCATAATAATCAAAACTATTTTAACTAATAGATGCAGTGGTGGAAAAAGTACTCGCATTTCTTACATAAGTAAAAGTAGCAATACTGCAATATAGAAATACTCTGTTACAAGTAAAAGTCTGTAATTCAAAATGTACTTGGGTAAAAGTAAGAAAGTATTAGTATCAAAATGGACTTACCAAAAGTAAAAGTAGGCAGCATTGTGAGCTTGTAGATCGTCTATTTTGCAATATAGAAATACTCTGTTACAAGTAAAAGTCGGTAATTCAAAATGTACTTGGGTAAAAGTAAGAAAGTATTAGTATCAAAATGGACTTCCCAAAAGTAAAAGTAGGCAGCGTTGTGAGCTTGTAGGTCTATTTTCAAATAGCCTAAGTATAGAATAGGGCTATTTGTATGTTTTGTAGCATTATAATTTATAACTGCAAAGTAACTACCGTAGTAACTATTTTAAGTAACTAGTAACTTAAGTTTTAAAATAAACATATTGGAGTAAAAGTACAATATTTGGATCTGAAATGTAGTGGAGTAGAAGTAGAAGTATTGGAAATTGGAAATACTCAAGTAAAGTACAAATACCTAAAAATTGTACACCACTGAATAGGTGCTACATCGGTTATTATTTTGTTTATTTTATCACATATTAAACTAGGAGCAGTGCTCTTCCGAGCACAGGTCTCCACCAGGCTGTGCGTCCTGGTGGTGCTACTGTATAATAGGCCAATGTAAAAAGGGTGGCATATGTTCTTCACATTAGATCTTTCATGGCAATCGGATGCTGCATGCATGATTTGAGTGTTCCAAAAATGTGTTTTGCTAAAGTCTACCTGCTGATGGCGCTATAACAGGCCAATGTGAAAAAGGTAGCATTTGTTCCTTGACCTAGTGGAAATATGTGTGGCAAATTTCACGGTAATCGCAAGCTGCATAGATGATTTGAGGCATTTTGTTCAAAAACGGAGCAATCCTGCAAACTTTGGAAGCTAATATTAGCCAATCAGGATGGAATATGAAATATCAGATGGATCGGACTTGATCACATGACTATAGAGATACTGTGTACCAATTTGCGTGATTTTTGGATACAATCTCAAGGAGTAACATCCAAAAACGTGTTTTACATAAGTCTGCCCAAAGGTGGCGCTATAGAAGGCTGATGTGAAAAATGCAGGGCAAAGGTTTATCCTTAGCCTTTAGGGAGTGCGCTTACAAAGTTTGAAACTGATCGGTGAAGTTATAGGTAAAACCACAAATCGCCCTGTTATAGCGCCACCATGAGGCTGATTAAAAAAAATCAAGTGGCATTTCTTCCTCTGCCTAGTGGGAACGTGTGTGCGCGATTTCATGATAATTGCACTTTGCGTTTGGGATTTGAGGCATGTTGTTCAAAACAGCTCAATCCTACAAACTTTGGAATCCAATCTTAGCCAATCAGAATGGAATATGCAAAATCGGACAGATCCGTGTCGATCGCATGACTGTCGAGATACTACCTACCGATTTGTAGGATTTTTGGACAAAATCTGTAAGAGTAGTGCACAGAAATGTGTTTTACAAACATCGGCCACTAGGTGGCGCTAGAAAAGGCCCATTTGAAAAATGTAGGGCAGAGGTTCTAGATTGGCATCCAGGGAATGTGTGTGCTCACTTTGGCAGCGACCGGGCCAACGGCGACTGAGATTAGCTGCACACAAACTGCGAGGACGCACGGACGGACGGACGGACGGACGGACGCACGCACGGACGGACGGACGGACGGACGGACGAAGGGGAAAACATACTCTCCCCCATGCCTTCGGCTGGTGGAGACAATAAAACGATTAAAGGATGGTTTAAAAGTATAGCATCATTGTATAGAACATACATAAAATGGTTTGGAGATCTCTCTCTCTCTTCAGAATCAGTGAGGTTGGTGAACGGGACTAGTTGGTGTTCAGGCAGAGTGGAGGTGAAGTCTAATCAGTCGTGGGTCTCAGTGTGTGAAGGTGACTTTGACCAGCAGGATGCAGAGGTGGTCTGTAGGCAGCTTGGCTGTGGGATTCCTGTTGTCCTCCAGGGGGCGCTCTATGGCGAAGCCAATGTTCCAATGTGGACCAATGAGTTCCAGTGTGAAGGCAGTGAGTTTGCTCTCCCCAACTGTAGAACTTCAAACTCAACCAGAAACACCTGCTCCCCTGACAAGGCTGTTGGACTCAGCTGCTCAGGTAAAACACCAACTACACTTATAGTCCAGTCATTATATGAAAAAACCTAAAACAAATTGCAATAGTAGCAAACTCAACTGATTCTGCATCCTCATTATGTCCTTAGTGAGGGAAAAAAAGTCCCAAGGAATCCCATCGGGGCAAAGTTTTGAAAACAACCTACATACCTTCACTTATTATACACTACACCAGTGTTTCTCAATCTTTTTTGGCTTGAGTACCCCCTTTCCCAGATTTTTGAATCGAAGTACCCCCTTTACCTGACAACAACGTTTACCTTATAAAACTTCAATTAAAACCATAACTAGTGGTATATGATGCTATATGATAACCCCCACTTTTCAAGAATATAACATCACAAATATGAAAGGGAGTGAGAGTTTGGCTCCTCCTGAACAGATTTATATTCAACACTGTGGCCGTAATATTTCAGTCCAATTTTCATGTCAATAACTTGCATTTAAACATCATTCAAACACATCCCAGTTGCCTGGTATGTAATTTGGGTTAGCAACTATCAGGATCTCAACACATTTCTCCAAGTGTCATCATTAAACATAACTCCTCTAATTCAATTGCAGTTAATTATTTAACTATGAATATTATCATGATTTATTCTTCTATTTTTCTTTTTTGGTAGCATTTTCTGAGTACCCCCTGCAGTACCTCCGCGTACCCCTAGGGGTACACGTACCCCCATTTGAGAAACACTGCACTACACTATAAAGGAAAATATGACTCCCAAAAAATCTGCTTTAAGTGGGATGTGAGGGGTCAAACTAGGGGGTTTTAATTATTCTGAATCCATTGCAAGCATTTGTTTTGCATGAAAAACATTCCTTGGGCTAAAATGGACCCCAAAAGACTGTGAAAATTGATGACTCATCACTAAACCATCATTTTGAGTTTTTTACCACTTTTTATTTTTTACCATTTATTCTCTTGTTTCTGTCCAGATTTGAAGTTGGTGAAACACGATGGTGAAAGCAACTGCGTTGGTGGACTGGAGGAGAGATACGATAGAGGGTGGAGACGGACGGACGTTGGTCGCTATGGGAATCTGATGAAGGAAAACGAACTGTGTAGACAAATGGGCTGCGGTGGTTCTGGTGTCTTGGGGATATTTTTCCAAAAGCCTAGGAGAGGGTATATTCTGTACGAGTTTATCTGTTCAGGTAACAAACAATGACAGGCGTCTGTTCTTTGAGACACACATACGGCTAGCCATTTTTTATTCGGGTGAAAACAATACTAGGTTTCACCATTGGATTGCATTACGGAACGTACGCGTTACATTTAACGTGTTTTTTTCTTCTTCGTCATAGCGCAACATATAGTGAAGTTTTGTAGTGCAGGTAATTGCAACAATTGATGAATGAAAACGTGACCCCCAAATATTCTACATTTTCCACGATGCTGCCGATAATAATCATATAATTTGACACACATTGGAGTTTTTCCTGGGCCAAACAATGAATAATCACGTGACGTTTGATCCCCTTCCTCTATTTGCCCATAGGCCATGACGTATGTGTATCTAGAAGAACACAAGTGTCTTATGAACAACAAACTGTTTTAAATCTGCAGAAAAGTCAATCCCTACTCAACACAAATGTCAATGCTATAGATCAGGTCAGGTTGGTGGGAGGAACCAGTCACTGCCGTGGTACACTGGAGAGGAAAGACGACCAAGAGTGGATTGCCGTTCAGGATCAGGAGGGATATTTTAAGATTGAATCAGCACATGCAGTGTGTCGACAGCTAGACTGTGGCACAGCAGTTTCAACAAAAATCATCGAAATTCGTGGGAGATTTTCCTGGGACCCCGTATACTTCAATGTGGAGGTGATCTGTTCAGGTAACTTTAACAATGAATGCATCTACCTGTCTTTCTGTCTATCTATCATTTGTCGTCTCATCAAATTCACATTGTTTTTGTTTCTGAACAAGAGTACTGTGCCATTAGTTTAGTATTGTTATTTATGTATTGCTTTTATTGTGTATATTAATTTATGAAGCTCCCGAAGCTATGTTTTTCACTGAGGCCTGAACTGAGGTGTGGATCAGTGGCGGAGGAGCTTCCAACTCCACTGCTATGGGGCAATGAGAGTGGATGCTCTGCTCTCTCTCTCTTTGACATAGCTTAATATCTTAAAGGAGTGGCGACACCGGCCGAAAATTAACATTATGATACAGTAGGTCACGTGGTGTTTCTTCAGTCTGAAAAGGAGGCGGGGCCGTATCAGTTAGTAGTGAATGTATACTTCGTCCGTCGTGCGGTGCCGCGCAATGTATACTTCGTCCGTTGTGCGGTGCCGCGCACAACCTTGTTGTTAGCGTGTAGCGTGGCTAGCGCTGCACCGCACGGCTATTTGCGAGAGCTATTGTGTGTACACACACACACACACACACACGCGCGAAAGCACACACAGGCTACACACACACAGAGTGTATGAGCCGCGGACCTCCTCTGCGGAGGAGGAGGAGGAGGAGGAGATCGCTGGTCCCTCGTTCTATGGTTGCTCCGGTGTCCCGGGTGCTCCAGTCAGGTTAGGGCAAGAGACAGCAGGGTATGGCCGACAAAACCGTCGCATAGACGGGGAGAAGCGTGTTGACCCTCGTACACCTTTTTTGAAGAAGACATGTACTTTTTTATCGGTCTAACCATTGATTTTATAGCGAATGCTATATCATTTTTACCCCTAGAACTGATAGTTTTAAAGTTGGTTTAGAAAGTCGGAAAGACACCTCGGACAGCTTTTTTTGGGGCAGTTTCAAAAGGGTTAGTAACTACAATAAATTAATTTGATTGGGTCATTTAACATGGGGGTACATGACATCATTAAAAAAATTGGCTAATTTGATAGCCATAATTAGCTGTTTTGGCCGTGTCACGCCCCCTTTAAGTAATCTGTATATTATAACACAGTAAGGCATTCTAATTGCTATTTACACATGGACTTCTCAAAGTGACATTTTCTCAGATCTAATAGACTGAACATTAATGAACCCACCTATAAAAACACAGTTTTTGTTGTATGATATTGTTTTAGTTTTCCTTTTAAATAAAGACTTGACAAATATGTAACTTAAAAATGTGGCTCCATTTTTGACAATCTCTCTCTCTCTCCCCAGAGTCTGTGAGGTTGGTGAATGGGTCTAGTGAGTGGTCAGGCAGAGTGGAGGTGAAGTCTAATCAGTCGTGGGTCTCAGTGTGTGAGGATGACTTTGACCAGCAGGATGCAGAGGTGGTCTGTAGGCAGCTTGGTGGTGGAAGTCATGCAGTCCTCCTGGGGGCGCGCTATGGAGAAGTGAATGTTCCGATGTGGACCAAAGAGTTCCAGTGTGAAGGCAGTGAGTCTGTTCTTTCAGACTGTAGAACCTCAGACTCAACTAGAAACACCTGCTCCCCTGACAAGGCTGTTGGACTCACCTGCTCAAGTAAGATATCAACTATACTTTAGGTTTAGATTAGTATGGTGTGTGTGTGTGTGTGTGTGTGTGTGTGTGTGTGTGTGTGTGTGTGTGTATGTGTGTGCGCGTGTGTGCGTGCGTGCGTGAGTGCATAACATCAGTTGCGTTATCCTAAATGAGTTAGAATAACACTTTATGCTTGTCTCATTCATCCCTGCATACATTTTCTATTAGTATGTGTTATAGAAATCATACAATTACTAATTCTCACCCTGTGAATGTCAAATGAATATAGCAGCAATCAGGAAAAACAAATGACATCATCTCTTGTTGTATTTATCATACGGTATATAAACCAACCTGTTGCACTGCTAGAGAGGCGTACACTCATTGGGGGGTGTGGGGCACGTGAGCGGACCGCTTTAAATGACTCCCCAAACCAAAGGTGGCACTGTAGCGTCAACGTGTGCCTCAGGATTGAATTCCACTCATTGCACTTTTAATGTATCATCCCGTTTTTGAGAAAAGATTACAGCATTAACTAGAAAGGTGCAATTCTAGGAGATTGGAAGTGTGATTGAACTGACGTGAGTCGTGAAGTCTTACCGTTTATATTATATATTGTGATGTCAAGTGAAGCATGACCAATCCTGTCTGATTGGACATGATATTGTCCAAGATATCTGGCCTTAGTTAGTACAACCCAGATAACTTCAGTTAAAAGGGTAACACAAACAGGTTCACATCTACACATTATTGCTTGTAGCCTAAAAGGTTTTATACTAATCAAAGTGATATTACTTCTTTCTTCTTTACTGTTTATTCTGTTGTCTCTGTATAGCGGCCAGGTTGGTGGGAGGAACCAGTGACTGTGATGGTGTACTGGAGTTGGAATTCGAGAATAAAGAGTGGAGACCTGTGTTTGATCATTATCGTACCTGGGACAGGACAGAATCACACATGGTGTGCAGACAGTTGGAGTGTGGCCGTGCTCTTAAATCACGCAAGAAAAGTGTTTCGACACGTAAAGTATGGCACGTCACATCTGGCTGTAAAGGATCCGAGTCTTCAGTGAAGGACTGTGTGGGGGTTAATTACCATTATGGCGGTCATTACGCAGGCGACATTTGGGAGATAACATGTTCAGGTAACAAACAATGACAGTAATACAGTCTCTTATGTTATCTATCTACTGTATCTATCTATCTATCTAAAATATGCACCAAAAGTAAGAATAAATCTCCTTTAATATTACCAATTTGTATTGTGTTTTATATCATTTTTATCGTTGATTAGTCATCTTTACAACAAGGTACAGGTTGTAAGCATCGGGCATTCGAGGCATGAGCTACACAGCTAAACGTGTGGGTAGCGACGACCAAAAAATTTGCCAAACTGGCCTGCAATACTGTTCTGCTGGCATTCACTGTCGTTTTGGGCTTCCCTGAAACTGAGCTTAAAATTAACAAAGTGTAAAAATGGCCAATACGTGTTGTTTTTTCTTTTCCTAATTACTGGGGGGAGATTGCAATCATTCAATGCACCAAGCAACAAAGGTGAATACCAACAGAACACTATTACAGGCCTGCCAGGCCATTTTAGAGGAGCGCTACGCACATGTTTGGCTGTGCTGCTCATTCCACGATACCATACAGTATATCGTCGTTGTCAGGTGGAAACCTTGTATGTCCAAAAGCAAACTGTTTTGTATTTATCATTTTAAAATGTTTTAAACTTGTGAAAACAGCCGATCTACAAGGCGTTGTGTGCTTGTAGATCGGCTGTTTTCACTACTTTTGTGCGATGGCCTTGTATGATGAAGCAGGGCTTTACTTTACGAAAAAGATTACAAATTTGAAACTTGGAGATACGAGGTTTCTGCCCGACAGTGACGATATATTCCAATACTCATTTGGCATAATTAAAGGGGAGATATAACGGCCCCACATTTGGCTGTGTTGCTCATTCCACAAATGCCCGATGGTTACAAACTATACCTCATTGTAAAGGTGACTAATCATAAATCAATGATAAACATGATATAAAACACTATCCCACTTGGTATTAAAGGGGAGATATAATGGACCGAAGTCAAGTTTCCTTACTTTTTGCGCTTAGATATATCTATCTTTAAAATCTCCAGAGGATCCATGCACTCTGTCACACTCAAACTCATTTATTTGATCGTTTGTCTCTGCAGGTCCCCCGGTTCAACCCACACCAAACACCAGGTAAACAAAGATGAACCAACAACTAAACATTACAGATTTTAGCCAAAAACGTCTTCTTCCGATCAAAGTAATATTCATTTGTTTCTCTTTACCGTCTATTCTGTTGTCTCTCTGTACAGTGTGTGAGGTCGTCAGGTTGGCGGGAGGAACCAGTACTGCTCCGGTATACTGTACTGGAGATGAAACACAAATTGACAAACTAGCCTGGGAACGACACAAGGCAGGAAGGATGCAAATTGGAAATGCCTACACACCTGGTTATGCAATACCCGTTGCACTCGTTGTCAGAGTATATCCATGATACTTCTCTGTGTCCCTGTTATGCCCATACATGGACATATCTGTATCTGTTTGTATGGAGATTAAAAACACACAATATATTTAAAAGTGTTTTAATGAAGTCTCATAGCCTATATTTGATGCTTTGACTCCTTTATCTCCTTCATAACAAGAGCTTTAAACGGACTCCTCCCAGCAAGCACAGTCAGGACCTGGACCAATCATTGACGTCTCGATTGGGGATAGATCAAGTCAAACCGTGAACAGTCAGATCTGGCCTAGAATATCACCAACCAACATAAATCCTGCTCACGAAAACGGATGTCCTGTCTGGATTAATCAGAGGTTCTGATCGAGGCCAGACAAATATCAAACTAGTCAGATATGTCCCAGAATATAACCTTACATGCTCAACTAACATTACAAACAATAACAATATATTACTAGAAGTACTGTTCCTACGAAACAGTGTGGGCTCGCTCATAAAGAAATAATACAAAAAAATAACTAAGATAAAAACTCTTAATCTAATAAATTGTTGTTTTTCCTTTATTTCTTATGTTTGCCAACGTGACTATATTCTGCAGCATGCTAACTGTCATGTGAAGCTCAACAAATACGTTTTCTCCGCCAATTTCCAATTGCACGTCATTGGCTAAAGGCCCTCCCTGCCTTTACTGTCGGAAGGAACTTGATAAATAAATAATGAAGATAACAGTGTTCTCGCCTTTCAGGTGAGCCCACAATTATATAGGATTATAGTCCATATGGCGTCCTGGTAATGATGTCAAGATCATCACCATATGGGCTGTGATTTATTTTTATTGTTAAATCCGGCTTTTTTGTTTGTCTTTCAAAGGAGCATAACTAAATGTCTACTATTCGTCTACCAACGTTAAGTCTGTGTACTTACATATACAATTTTGGGTTGAAAAAATAAAAATAATAAAAATAAAAATAACAATAATTAAAAATCGTTAATTAACCGGTTAATGCTCACGGCTAACCGGTTACTGGATTAACCATTAGTGACATCCCTAATGTTAAAGGAGACATCCAGACCAAAACACATATAGGGTTAAATCTGCCTTTTATCATACCCCTTCATACCTGCTTTAGTCGATTTTTTTCATAGCTGCCCCTGTTGCTAGATTTCGGCTGCCCCTGTTGCTAGATTTCGCGGGCCCTCTCATAACTAACACAGTGGATTGTCCTTAGGCTAGTGCGGTAATTTCTTGAGCTTCAAAGTTAGTATTTTTTATTGGATTGTGTTTACACAACGTCCTGAGACGAACCACACCGCTGTTTTGACCTCACAGGCACCCTTACTTGTCAAACAGACCCCTCCCTCCCTCTCTTTCTAGCCTCTCCTCTCCCAACTCTGGTGCAGAGCAGAAGCCGTTTGACAACCATTCACCAAGAATATCATTTGTCAAACAGGGGCAGCCGAAATCTAGCAACAGGGGCAGCTATGAAAAAAATCGACTAAAGCAGGTATGAAGGGGTATGATAAAAGGCAGATTTAACCCTATATGTGTTTTGGTCTGGATGTCTCCTTTAAGCACTGCAAAGATAAAACACTAAGAGCCAAGTGCACCTGGCATTAAAAGGCACGGCAAAAGATCACTGCAACTACACTCAAAAAGGCTAAAAGCCAAGAACAACACAGCAAACAGGGACAATAATCAATTAAGTGCCAATCTGCAGTGCAACCATTCACCAAGAATATCTCTGTCTTTGGAGGAAGCCAAAACAACCACTCAATGACAATGTCAAAGTCTTAAGACAGAAGATATGAAGTTAGTTTTAAGCCGCTGGGGCTATCACTGTATACACTGTACCAAACAAACTAAAGTAGCAGCATAGAATAAACTGTAATAGACTACATATTACAAAAACAAGGTAAAAAGAACAGTGGTTCAACAGTTCTAAAAGGCACATATGTAATACAAACAAACAAACAAACAAACAAACAAACATTTGAATTAGTCTTACGAATTTCCTTGGTGCTATATGTTATATTGTTGTCTGGTTGCAGTCAGAATCAAATTCTGACTACAGCCAAACATTCACAATAATGCACTAAGTATGTTACAATGTTTAGCATGAACACCCAATACCCAATACAGAGATCAGTGAATGCCCAGTTTGTCTATGCATGCCATCATGATAAAATACACCAGCGTGAGAATCCAAACATTTCATTCATAAAACTGTTGTTTAGTTGCAATGCTAGAGTGAGAAAACGTAACTGTGGAATGTCCAAAATTAGCACTTTTGGCTGAATTACATTTAGCCCAATTTGGATGATAACGGCAGAAACAGGGGTCGGGAAATCTCAGAAGAGGGGCATCAATAACAGAAATCCACCAAACCAGGTAGGAACAATCATGATAAAAGGCAAATTAAGGGGGGGCATAGGTTTTAGCCTGGAATTGTCCTTTAACACTTAAAACAAACTGAGGAAATTGAGGATTGAGGAAAGAAAGGATTTAAAACAAGAAAAACAAAAAAGCTGGGGAATGCCTGCAAAAGACGAGTCCTAACAGAAGCCTCTGTTGACAGTATGCAGTATGAATATCCATAATATTTCTGCTTTTCTGTTTCTGCTTTTCTATCCCAACATTTTGATTTGATGCTCCCAGTGAGCTAATTTATAGTGGAACGTTTTCCACTCTTTCATTCTTTTTTCTCACTAGGTTTTTCTCCAGTGTGGATGCACTGGTGTTTTTGCATGTCAGATGACCGACTGAAACTCTTGTCACAATGTTTACAGTGGAAAGGTTTATAGACTGTATAGAAGCCATTGGTTTCTATGCTGCGAAAATGACGTTTTTTTGTCCCTTGTATGGGAGTCGCCATCATTGTTTGAATGGTACCCCAGGAATTATAAGGAATGCTATTTGTTGCCAACAGTCACGTGGAACCGCAGGGATACATGGGAGAATGTGGTGTTGAGCCTCCCGAAATAAAGCACACAAAGAAGAACACAGCAGGGTAGTATCAGTTTAGTTGGCCACTCCCCCCGCAAATTTATCATACATTTTAACATAAATGGGACCATATTTGCACAAAACGCTTATCATGGTGATTGAAAGGGAGTTTTTCCACTAGCGACAGGAACCATAAAGTATTTATGACAACGTTTATTAAGGTTAGAAAATCAAACGGGAAAACGAATGGGGTCCGATGTAGACAAAATTATTTTTGGGAAAACAGCGCAACTAGCAGCCAAACATAGGAAGTTTTAGTTCCGTATTGGATTTGTTTTAAATCGGCGGAACTATGCCCCTGGTGTGGACATGCTGGTGTCTCTTCAGTTTAGATGACTCACTGAAACTCTTGTCACAATGTTTACAGTGGAAAGGTTTTTCTCCAGTGTGGACCCGCTGGTGCATCTTCAGTTCATCTGACCGACTGAAACTCTTGTCACAATGTTTACAGTGGAAAGGTTTGTTTCCAGTGTGGACACGCAGGTGTCTCTTCAGATTGGATAACTGATTGAAGCTCTTGTCACAATGTTCACAGTGAAAAGGTTTTTCTCCAGTGTGGACATGCTGGTGCCTCTTCAGGTCCTCTGACCGACTGTAACTCTTGTCACAATGTTCACAGTGGTATGGTTTCTCTCCAGTGTGGACGCGATGGTGTCTCTTCAGGTCCTCTGACTGTCTGAAAATCTTGTCACAATATTTACACGGGAAAGCCTTTTCTCTTGTGTGGACACCTCCACTCGTCTCCCCCCAATCATTACTGTCTTCCGTGACTTCAGTGTCAGATTCTAGTTCGATTTCAACTTCGAAGCAGTGTGAAGAGACGTCTTTCACTGCTGGTAATGTCAACATTGATCCATTAGGCTCCCCTGGTCTTTGAAGTATCTCCTCCTCTTCCTCTTTAATGTGTGGAGGCTCTGGTTCCTCCTGTTCCTCTTTAATGTGAGGAGGCCCTGGTTCCTCCTGGAGCAGACTGGGGCTCCTCTCCTGTTTAATAGAATCCTCCTCTTTACACACAGCCATGTGCAGGATGTCTAGGAGCAGAAAAATAACAATAGTGAACACTGTGTTCCTAAAATGTAAATAGATTTTTTCCATTTTCCAGGTGCATAGCTTTTAATACCTACAACGACTAACTAAACATTTACTAAATAAGTACAGGTGGTTCTGGGAACTGGAATTGATATGTTTAGTTATATTACCCGAAAAACGTATTATTTGATAGAACAAGTATTTAATTTGAATCATTAACACACGTTTTCTGTGTTATCGTTTTAGCCTAAATGTTTTTATACTTCCATGCTGTTTAACTGATACATTTTGACTGATAAAGTATTACATCAATCAAACAATCAACATGTGAGCTCTGATTTGGAAGTAAGGCTGTAGGCCAAGCCATATGTACAACTGGATGTGTCTGTATCTCAAGTGAACACTTGGTTTGTAAAATGTAAATGTTATTTTCCCATTTTTCATGTGCATAGCTATTACCTACTAAGACTGACCAAACAGTTACTAAATAGGTACAGGTGGTTCTGGAAACCGGAATTGATATGTTTAGTTATATTAGCCGATTAATTATGGTGATGGATAAATATTTAATTTGAATCATTAACATGTTCATTTTAGCCTAATTGTTTTACTGTACCTCCATTGCTTGCCTTTCCAGTAATTATATTTTTAGTATGTTATTTGCATACCCAATAGTAACAGGATCCATTGAAATATCTATTATCAATTATTTGGGGTTTCAAGTTTCAACCATATAGGCGCTAGGCGGCCTACTGACCTATATTGGATTCATTGCAAACAGACCACTAGTGGACGAGCCTATCTTGTTTGCCCAACGTGTTAGAAAACCTTATACCCATTGTACAAAAGGCTAGCCGTGAACGAGGGCTTGTGCGTGCTCGTTAAGCGTGTGCACAGTGGTCCTTTGATCTGCCAGCAAGCAGCGTTCACATCCAACAAGTTGCCCAGACAGACAGTTCACTTCAGACGGTCAGAACAGAAGCGCGTCGCTGTTCATCCTATTAAGAAGTTGTGCTCTAAACGACACCTTTTAAGCTGTGTGCGTTCATGACAATGACAAGAACCTGACCCCAGCCATGCAGGCCCACACTGCCACCGATGATGATGACAAGAACCTGACCCCAGCCAAGCGGGCCCACACCGCCACCGATGATGATGACAAGAACCTGACCCCAGCCAAGCGGGCCCACACTGCCACCGATTATGATGACAAGAACCTGACCCCAGCCAAGCAGGCCCACACCGCCACCGATTATGATGACAAGAACCTGACCCCAGCCAAGCAGGCCCACACCGCCACCGATTATGATGACAAGAACCTGACCCCAGCCAAGCAGGCCCACACTGCCAACGATTATGATGACAAGAACCTGACCCCAGCCAAGCGGGCCCACACTGCCACCGATTATGATGACAAGAACCTGACCCCAGCCAAGCGGGCCCACACTGCCACCGATTATGATGACAAGAACCTGACCCCAGCCAAGCGGGCCCACACCGCCACCGATGATGATTGTGCAGTGGACGATCGCTTCTCCGACGAGCAGCTGGTGAGCCTGTCGGTGCCGGAGTTGAACCGACACCTGCACGTCGTGAGCAAGAACGAGGAGGTGCGCCTGAAGCTCAAGAAACGAGGCTACGCCCAGTCCTACCGCAACCAGCGCTTGCAGCATCGCCACTCGCTGCAGTCTGATAAACATGTGCTCACACAACAGGGTACGTCAGGCTGGACCCAGTGGAGCCAGTGGAGTCAGTGGACCCGGACCTGTCGCTACCCAGCCAGTGACTGGGACGCGACGCCGAAGCACCACACGCTTCAAGCGAAACATAAGCGCAATCCGCCGCCAGTAAAACCCTTAACTGTTGAGAAGTGGTCTGTCCTGTGTTTTAACCGACACCCCTGGGTGAAGCGGAGTATCCGGGCCAGTCAGAACATTTCATACAGTCCTTTCCTTTAAGTCTCACCAACACCCATACCAAACACCATGCCAAAAATCTAAAACACTAGTCACCAAATGCACAAACTTTACCAATTCCTACCCAGCTATTACTACGGTCTATGTCTATGCATTTTATGTATTACCTTGAGTTCAGGGACGCGCTGGCCATTGGGAAAAGCGGGACAACTCCCAGGCCGGCCATTAGGAAAAAAATAAGACTTACTGTTTTCTTTTTTGATTTCTTTACATAACCACTGCATAGTACTGTGTTCTATTTGTCTGTCATTCAATGTTATATGAGATACTTTAATGGTTTCCTGTGGAAATAAGCTTAGTCTTTTCATGGATCTCCTTTTAGTAGACCTTGTACCAGTGAACTGTACCGTCATGAAACTGTACCTTTTCCTATGCAAACTTCTAATAAAGTCTTCAATCAATCAATCAATCAATCAATCAAAATGTCGGCCTTCGTTCTATTTTGCAATTTATTTTCGCAAAGCAAAGCCCTGCTTCATCATACAAGGCCGTCGCACAAAAGTAGTGAAAACAGATCTACAAGCACAGTACTACATCTCTCTTTTTCTTTTTTACAATTTACAAATTACAATTTAGACATTTAGCTCTTGCAGATGCTATTAATCCAGAGCTTCTTACAATAAACAAGGATAACTCAAGCAGGTACATGCTGGGCCCCTGATTCAGCCCGGGAAAAAGAGTTGGAGAGGCCGTTTGTTTTGTATTTATCATTTTAAAAATGATTTAAACTAGTGAAAATAGCCGATCTACAAGCACAACGGTGCGAGGCGTTGTAAGTAGCCTAATTGTTTAGTGCAAAAGAGGATATTTTTGTATATAATAATTAAAATGTACCATTTTAAATTGGATATTTGAGAGATATTTTAATTATTGCTATGCATATCGGGATACTATCATCACTGCACTGTCCTGATATTTGTTTTGCCAAGATGATCGTACAGGGAACATTATATTACTGTGACTATTGTGGAAGCCGTGCAACAGAACCCAAACAGTGAAAGAAAGAGACATGCAACGTACCGAGGTGTGGGTGGTCTTCATGTTCCTCCTGTTTAATACAAATGTCCCTGGCTGAGTCTGGAGAGTTCATCATCACCGAAAACTCTTTGACCTTCGTGTGGAATTTCCTCCCGTTGTCACAACGTTATTCACGAAGGTTTGTGCAAGGCAAACGTCTATTATAAAACACACCTTCTCTGTATCACTTTCACTGCTATTTGTGTGGCTTGCCTCGCTCTCCCGACGTGGTGGTGGATGTGAGCTGTGTTCTTTAGGTGAATATATAATAATATATAATATTGATAAGCTCATGTTCACTCTCTGATGTGTGTTTGCGTCGCTCTCGTTCAATCAGATTTCACTTTCAACCTCAACCCGGACGAGAAAGGAACGGTCCGTCCCTCTCTCTCATCCGTGTTGCAACACACACTACTCTTGAGTTCCCGCAGATTTTTAACCTCACACCTGCTGGTTTACATCATAAACATGAAACATTGTTTTTCAACAGAAACGTTTACATACAGTTGGTTATTGTAGCTTGAAACTATTTCTGTCCTAATGAATGGAATTCACAGGAATACAATTCACAGGTCTTTTTGTGTTTTCCTTTTATCCAATCCAATCCAACTTTATTTATAGAGCACATTTAAAAACAACAAAGTTGACCAAAGTGCTTTACAGAAAATGTCATAGAACAATAAGGTACAAGAATCACAGCGAATCTGAACGTTTTAACAATAGTGTACTGTAAACCATAGGCTACTATACAATCTATACAATCTGCAAACTGTTGATGAAGAATTCAATCAATCAATTATGTTCTGTAACATAATGTAATGGATGAATTTCACTGGGTCATGCAGGCCGACCTAAAATGGTGTAACTAATCACTAGTAAGACGCCTCAGGGCGCCAATTCTTGGCTATCTGGCCACCAGTGATGTATAACAGTGCCTTGAGATTGGCAGAACATGCCCATATATGGGCATTACCAAATATGGGCATTCCCAGATATGCCCTTAAAGGAGTAGTTCACCGCCAAAATGTATTTTTTTTTCTATTAAAACACATTCCCCGCCATTTTAACATACCTTCGTACTCCCACCTGCCATTCGTCTCCATAGACTTCCATGTAATTCATAGTGCACGGATCATGCACACCCATGCCTAGATAATGCACCACGTGTGTCCACATTGCTCACAGCTTTCAAACAAAAAAATCCGAATGGAAATCCGTTCAGGCATTCATGAGATAGCAGCCATTATGTTTTCCTAAAATGTAAACAAAGATGGCTGCCATGTTTGAAAGATGGGGTTGCTATGGGGGTTAAACATGCAATTTCGCGATTACTATCATGCATACTCCATTTTTTGGGGTCAATTTTTTTTTTTTTTTTTTTTAATTTTTTTTCCTCTGGATTATCGGGCCTGGCGGGGAAAGACATTGAAATAATCTCTGGACTATCTGGCCTGGCAGGGAATGAGGTTTACTCACACCATGGAGACTTGTTCAATAATATATTTGTTTTGTATTTTTCGCATTCCTAATACAAAAATGTGATTATAGTAAATGTACCCCCATTGATTCTGGATGGGGACCCAAATGCATTCGGATCCCCATCCGGAATCAATGTCAATTTACTATATCACATTTTTATAAATTACATTATTTCTGAATCAGCCCTGTATTCAGGATGAATCCAGGCTCCTTTGTAGTTAGGGTTGTCAATCTGCTTGGGTTTCCATTCTCCCTTGTATTCAAGTCAATGTATGTCACTGTTGTGGAACTAAAGTCATTTCTGGGACTCTTAATTTTGACTGTGTTTGTCTGGAAGCCAGAACTTGAACTTTACCGGGCTCAGGGGACAGTCCACGACACTCTTTGGGCACTTTGGGAAGACCATGGCTCGGAACCGGTTCCAGCTAATATTGCGTTTCCTGCAATCTGGCGAGCCATCGTCAAAGAAAGGGCCCACTCGGTCTGTTATCTCGAGAGATTGGCACTTCAGTGATATGGAGGACACATGCAGAGATCACCTCTATAAAATTTGCCCCGTACTTGACTATCTGGTAAACTGGTTCCAGACGATGTTCCAGCAAGGACAGAATATTTCCATAGACGAGGGGACACTGCTGTACAGAGAACGTCTTGGCTTTAAAGTTTATAATCTTACCCAGGGGGCAAAGGAAGGTGTGCTGCATTTGCCCCGACATACAAAGTTGTCCACCAGAAATATTATCTATGACCCAGTAGGATCACAACCTATATGGACAACCCGGTCAATTTGTACAACAAAGTCCAATATGGCCGCCCTCAATATTAGCCCCTATTAGTTTTAATGGGGGGTGAATAGGGCAACATTTTAAACTGAGGGATATTTCCACGAAACTTCACAGGTTGATCAATGGTATACATATGAACATTTTTTGTATTGCAAGTTTCCATGAAATCCAATATGGCCGCCACAATATGGCCACCATAATGTAAGGACCCAGAAAATAGGTGTTGCCTCTAACTTCTGAACCAGATGAGCTAGAAACGCAAACTTGGTGTCTATTTCATGGTGTCTGACCATGGGAGACTCAATGGAATAGCTAATTTTATTATTGGGTGTGTCTGGACCTTTATTGTGCATATTTGCAAGATGGTGGACTCCCAAAATAGAGCTTTAACATAATTTCTACCATGATTGTTGACTGCTTTTGCAAATACAAGCAATAGGAATCCATTTGCTAAGATTTATGGCACAGAAGGGACTTATACCTGTATTATTCTTGAGTTTGCATGTTGTCAAAATGGCTGTAAACGAGATATTATATTTCCTGTCCGATTCTACTGTATGTAGTTGTAGCAATGACTTCAGATAAAATCAGAGACCAAAACAATGTATCTTAGAGATTATCTCAATGAAATGAATGCAACTGCCTTTTTGGGTCTTTCACACATACACCAACACGGAGCTTTGTCATCAGCGCGTCATAGCTGGGGGCGGAGTCAAGCGTGGGGGAAATATTTAACAACCCCCATTAGTAGAATGGGGTTTTCCGTGTTTTTCAAATCCGATTTTTTAATAGTATAGCGATGTTTTAATTAATTGCAATGTCTTACATTGATTCCTTGGTTGCCAATGGACAAAAAATGATGCATTTAAAATTAAACAGCATTGGGATTAAATATTGTCTGATATTATTAAGGACTGGTCGCATCATCAAAGACCATGGGTTATCTAGACTGTCCGTCTGGTATTAGACACTGTTACATTTTCTACATGATAAATTAAACCTATCATATCAAAAAACGAAAAGCACAATTATTCAATGATGGTTATAGAGCACATTAAATGAATTCCAGTTGTCTACAGCCATTAACAGCTTGTTATCATGCAAGGATTTACACACTGACACGACGCAACACAATCCTATCCTAGTTTCAAACCTGCAGAAAATACTTTTAAACTGGCGTCGATCCTGCCATTCAAAGATCAGGTCTCTATCCTACTCACTACGACGTGTTCTATAAACATCATTGACGACTTAACGACCGTTGTTTTTTGATATTATAGTAAGTTTAATTGATCATATATTGTAATTGTGTCTCTACCAGGTTAAAGACATAATGTAAACAGGTTTTGTAGCATAGACAGGGTGCTGCTATATTGTGCAACTTTGACGCATGCATGGGGGATAATCTGAGTCTGATTATAAACCACTTAATTACATTGATTCCTTACTGCAAATGGGCAAAAAACTATCTGCAGTAGCATCGGGATTAATTATTGTCCTGGTCGGATCAATGCCATGGTTATCTGACTGATTTAATCACCTGGTAAGAGACACACTTTCACATTTTCATGAACATGATTCGATATAAAAAAACAAAGGCCATTAATTCAGCAATGATGTTCATGGAACACGGGAAGGACACAGGAGGAGGATGCCATTGTAAGTGTATTAGGCAATGGGAATGGTTTAATATTGTGGCACGTTTAATTGATCATATCTCATATTAATATTAGTGTCTCTATTGAACACTGCATGTGCAAACATGTTTTTGTAACACAGGGAGTAGAGTAGATGGAGAGAAAAACAGATCTCCGATCTCATCTCATGCTCGTGTAACTTGGAGATCTACAAAAACGGACAGATCTCCCCATCTCAGTCAGTGCTTGTGTAATTTGCGGGGAATATATTAATCTGACTCTGATTACAAACCACTTTACTCCGACTTCTATGTCCTATATGCCAGGGAGAACATAACCCAATTGCGAGCTTGTTGATTTTTGGCACTGCATCGATTGGCAATTTGGTGTCGTAGACTGAATATGTGGTCAACGTAAAGAGAAATTGGGTCCCGTTTTATTCCAGAGGTTTTGAAGAGGCGAGTAGTTTAGACGAGGTGGGGAGCTACAGTAGCTCCGTAGAGCACATCGGTGCGTTAGCCAGTCATTCATAATAGGCTTGTTATCTTAATAAGTGAACTTTCCGACTGTGGTCAACGTAAAGAGTAAAATTGGGTCCCGTTCAGAGGTTTTGAAGAGGCAGGAGTAGTGTAGACGAGGTGGCGAGCTACATTAGCTCCGTAGAGCACAGCGGTGTGTTAGCCAGTCATTCATAATAGGCTTGTTATCTTAATAATAAGTGAACTTTCCGACGGAAAGTGAACCAGTTAGTGAACGATTGCGTTCCAGAAGTCCTTCTGATGGATTTTTCTTGGCTGTCGAGTGTTTTATCGTCCAAAAAATCGCTCTGAACGTGATTTAAACGATAGTATACTGTATACGCTGTATTAAGTCAATGGGAAAAGGCGCTCTATTTTCCCCCACGCTCAAAGCGGATGTGACGTTTATGGGCGTTCCTTTCTAGCTCCGTGTTGGTGTATAGACATGCACATGCTTTCCAACAACTTCAGCTTCAGGGAAATTATAATGAACACATGATTAAAACAGGCTGCATTATAATGCAAATAATTGCTAGTCACTATCACTGTCATGTGTACCTATCCTGCTGCATCTTGTCTCCAGTCCTTGGCAAGTAGCATGCAATTCCCCTCTTCGCACATGAACAGTTTTTCTGGCAGCCTTTGATACAGCTACATGATATTGCCTTGTCCATTGATATAGGCCAGGCTGGCTCTGTAGATGGACAGGGGACTGCCTTCCCATCACTGAGAGACCATCCATATTCAGTGAAGCAAGGGATGTCTGGCTTCGCGATGTGTGCAGTTTTATCTATTATGGCTGCTAGAGCAGCTCTTTTCAGGTGCAGGCCAAAGGCATTTTCTGTAGGTGGCAGCAGCTTCAACAGGGTTGATCGGTTATTTAGGAACTTGTACACTCTCAGCTTTGCCAGGTCAAAGTCCTCCGAATGGTCAGCTTTTGATGCATATACAGCTATTGGTGAAAAGGCTGACTACTACCAAACCTTACATGCCATCAAGATCCTCAGTGAAGCCTTGTGGCGCCTGTTCTGGGAAGCTTTCGAGGCATGGGCAGCAACCAGGGAAACACAGCAGTGGAAACCACAAGTGGAGTCAGTCTTGAAGATCCTGTTTGAGAAAACTACCACAGGCACTCAGAAGTTAGAGGCAATCAAGATGACGCATCCACAGCTAGCAGTCCTACGAGAGCAGCTGCTGCTTTTCCAGGAATCACTGAATGGGCAACCAACTGCAGTCTTCTGGGCAACCTTCTTGGAGATGTGAAACATCCTTCACAGGTTTATCTACTATGATACTATATACTATAATACCACCAGCTATCCCTTTTTCACTGGAAAGAAGGCATGGTTCAAGACCAGCATGGGTCTAGATCTCCCTGCACTTCAGGAGTTTGGTGAAAATTCCTCTTATTCCCTCTCAGAGGATGTCAAGAATCAGGCTAGAGACCTCACAATAGCTGTATATGCATCAAAAGCTGACCATTCGGAGGACTTTGACCTGGCAAAGCTGAGAGTGTACAAGTTCCTAAATAACCGATCAACCCTGTTGAAGCTGCTGCCACCTACAGAAAATGCCTTTGGCCTGCACCTGAAAAGAGCTGCTCTAGCAGCCATAATAGATAAAACTGCACACATCGCGAAGCCAGACATCCCTTGCTTCACTGAATATGGATGGTCTCTCAGTGATGGGAAGGCAATGGACAAGGCAATATCATGTAGCTGTATCAAAGGCTGCCAGAAAAACTGTTCATGTGCGAAGAATTGCATGCTACTTGGGGTGTTGTTGCCAAGGACTGGAGACAAGATGCAGCAGGATAGGTACACATGACAGTGATAGTGACTAGCAATTATTGTGGGCTCGCCTGTAAGGCGAGCACACTTTAGATATTGTCATTATTTATCTAGTAAGTTCTCCTCAATACTTTGGCACCTTTCTACTCCTACATACTTAGTGAGAAAATGAAAATAAAAACATCAATGTGTTCAGCCTACAGTGGCGACGTGTGCTATTATTTTATACAGCAATCGGCCAAATGGTGGCGCTGTAGGAAGCCTTCGAAAGTGTGAACTTTGAACAGGTATAGCTCATGCTGTGTTTGAGGTACAGCCATGAAACCTGTATACACGTATGCGTCTCCTCATGCCGAACAACTTTTACGCTCTGACTTTTGACCTCTGACCTTTAGATCCCCCAGAATTTTGAATTATATGAAAAACAGTAAAAATCTATCTCCTCCTTGGATCTTCGCGTTACGTGCACAAAACTTTTTTCACATGAACTTTGGACCAATACGGTCAAACTAGTCTCGGCGGATTTCTTTTAAAGTGAAATATAATTTTTTAATAATTCAATCAATATTGCGGTTTTATGCAAATTATTCTTCGGCCTCTAAATCATACATGCAAAGTTACACGTTCATGGCATTTGGCAAAGATGTGGAGGGTTAGTCAAAGTATCACTGAAACCAATTTTATTCCAATCGGCCAAAGGGGGGCGCTATACTGTACAAAGCGTTTGAAAATTCAAACTTCAAACGGGCATAAGTCATGACTGGTTTCGTTTGAAGACATGCAACTTGTTACACGCGTGCTTTGACTCAAGCGGAAGACATCTGTGTTGTTGTTAAGTAAGCTCCGCCCTTCGATTTTCCGCCATTTTGAGCAGTTTGTAAAACGCGTAAACCCGCTTTTATTCTGGAATTTTCGCTCCACGTGCACAAAACTTTTTTTACGTGAACTTTGGACCGATATCTAAAGATCTGTCAGATCGGATTTCTTTAAAATTGAAACATGCTTTTTAAAATAAATTCAATGAATATTGCAGTTTTATGCAAATTATTCTTCTGCCTCTAAATCATACATGCAAAGTAACATGTTCATGGCATTTGGCAAAGATGTAGAGTGTTAGTCCAAATATCACTAAAACCAATCTTACCCCAATTGGCCAAAGGGGGGCGCTATATCATTTTGAGAAGTTTGTGAAACGCTTAAACCCGTTAGGATTTTTTTTTTGCAATTTGCATGAAACATTCTACACACAATCTAAGGACCTTTATCTAATATGCCTATGAAGTGCACACACACACACACACACACACACACACACACACACACACACACACACACACACACACACACAAACAAAAAATAATAATGAATATAGCTGCAAGCAGCGATAAAGTGGCCAAAGCCAAAAACACCTCAAATCATGAACACAGCCTGCAATGTGCGTGAAATCTTGCAAGCACATTCCCAATAGGTCAAGGAACAGATACCACCCTTCTTACATTGGCCTGTTATAGCGCCACCAGCGGGTCAACTTTTGCACAACACATTTTTGGAACAAAATGGACCAATCTTTGACGTCAGTAACCTCAAAGAGAGCACTGCCTGCGATCTTGACATTTTGTACTTTTATAGCCATTGTTTTCCGGCTTGAAGCGAGCCCACAATTGTTTCGAAGGAACAATATTTTTCTAGTTTGCATTATAATGCAGCCTGTTTTAATCATGTGTTCATTATAATTTCCCTGAAGCTGAAGTTGTTGGAAAGCATGTGCATGTCTATGTGTGAAAGACCCAAAAAGGCAGTTGCATTCATTTCATTGAGATAATCTCTCTCTCTTTTTTTTAATTAAAAAATAATTTCTAATATACATTGTTTTGATCTCTGATTTTATCTGAAGTCATTGCTACAACTACATACAGTAGAATCGGACAGGAAATATAATATCTCGTTTACAGCCATTTTGACAACATGCAAACTCAAGAATAATACAGGTATAAGTCCCTTCTGTGCCATAAATCTTAGCAAATGGATTCATATTGCTTGTATTTGCAAAAGCAGTCAACAATCATGGTAGAAATTATGTTAAAGCTCTATTTTGGGAGTCCACCATCTTGCAAATATGCACAATAAAGGTCCAGACACACCCAATAATAAAATTAGCTATTCCATTGAGTCTCCCATGGTCAGACACCATGAAATAGACACCAAGTTTGCGTTTCTAGCTCATCTGGTTCAGAAGTTAGAGGCAAAACCTATTTTCTGGGTCCTTACATTATGGCGGCCATATTGTGGCGGCCATATTGGATTTCATGGAAACTTGCAATACAAAAAATGTTCATATGTATACCATTGATCAACCTGTGAAGTTTCGTGGAAATATCCCTCAGTTTAAAATGTTGCCCTATTCACCCCCCATTAAAACTAATAGGGGCTAATATTGAGGGCGGCCATATTGGACTTTGTTGTACAAATTGACCGGGTTGTCCATATAGGTTGTGATCCTACTGGGTCATAGATAATATCTCTGGTGGACAACTTTGTATGTCGGGGCAAATGCAGGTTTCCTAAAAAAAGGCTGGTTTGCCCCCTGGGTATCTCCTGAAGCCAGTCAAGTATGGCATAAAGTCATATACTGTATACTGGGCCACGGGCTACTGCCATAATATTTGGCCTTACTGCGGTCAAAATGCCTTTGTCGGCGACTGTTCACTCCCAACCTAATAGGTGATCTGGCTGGGAAGGGGTACAAATTAATTATGGATCATTACTATAATTCTATTTGCCTGACTCACGAACTACTGGTTGTCAACACACACGTTTGCGGGACCGTCAGAGCCAACCGAGGGGCCCAGGATGAAGTTCAGGACGCATCCACGTCCACTCTTAGTGTCGGAGACAGACTTGTAAGGCACAAAGACGGGGTACTAGTCATGGATTGGCGTGACTCAAAAGTGGTGAGGATGATTTCAACTTTTCACCAAGATAACATGGGAGATGTGTCTGTCTGGCGGAGAGCTGCTAGTGCTCGGGTGATGACAACCAAGCCCGAATGTGTAATTGAATACAACCGATTCATGAACGGCGTTGACAATCAGGATCAAACCCAGAGCCGGTGGCAGGACTCAATGGCCGTCTGTAAAGGTTGCGACCACTATGCAAATTAGTGTTTTGCCTTTGTTTTCGATTATTTGCCGGTTTCACTGATGGGGATGGGGGGTCTGGGTGATGGGGCTCGGCCCCCGCCGTCCCCCTCGCGCCGCCGGTCCTGATCAAAACATATATTACCCTTTTATTCAGAGGATGAACAAGTGGACAAACATGGTTTGTTCCAAATATGCATGTACGATGCCTTCGTCACGTATAGAGCCAAACAGTCAAATACATATAATTGTGGGGGTCCTTCACATGAAAATGTTTGAGACCCACTTGAATAGCAACATCATTTTATTTTTTATTTTTTTTTCAGAAAACTGTTAGAATTTAGTCGAAGACATTTATTTGTAGAATCGTTTTAAGTGGTATCTGTGTTTGTCTTGTGCCGGGTGCAGGACCCATCACTCCAGATGCAGTTCAATGGTTCTCCTACCATGGCAAGGTGTTGGGCATATGCACAGACATTCTGCATGACTGTTGTGTTGGGAAGTTGTTACTGGGCTCCAACATGCACAAACCTCTCTGGGTGGATCACAGTGCTACAACGGTAAGAAAACCTTTTTTATTTTTTACTACTGTATATGCAGTATACATCCATTGGTTCTCAACATGGGGCCTGGGGACAATGGGTAGACATGTCACAATTGTTACATAAATGTCTAATCGCAATAATTCGAGATAATCGCAATCATTTTGACGCATAATCGTCAAAAGAGTTTCCACTATAAATTAATTTTCAACCATGAAAAAGCATTCAGAAGGAGATCTCTGATGCTGATATCATCACATCGGTTGTCGAGGGCTGGACCTTCCAAAAAAACAGACCCCCGGAACCGGCGGCATCCTCATGCACCTGATCCCCGGGCCAGCAGAATCTCTAGCCATCGCCTTGTGAAACTCCCACGCCCAACCCAACCAAACACTGCTATATGTGCTCCAAATTTCAAGGCCTGTGGAGCGAACCTTCATATCAATGCAACGAGTGCCTGGTGCCATTGCACAGATAATTCTGCTTCGAGCAGTACCACCTAAGTGTATGACTGTTCCTGCCAGACCTGTGCCAAGTAAGACATTTTTGTGTGTGTAGATGAACCTGCCAAGAACACACACACACACACACACACACCCCCACACACACGCATGCACGCACTCACTCACTCACTCACTCACTCACTCTCACACACACTCAGGGTATGTATTCTGTTAAACTATCAATCTCCATAAGATAATTGTCTAATAAGATCTGACATTTTATATTTTGCCAAATGTATTTGTACTAGACGGTGTGCTGAAATCTAAATGCACACGAAGCAAAAAGGAGGAGCCACATTTGGCCAAGGTAAATGTGTTTCATGCTTACTTTTGGAGCTCAAACACTTGAATTTCACCATGGGGCTCAAAGGAGGAATCTAAGTATCTGTCTAACTCATCTCTATATGCTATGTACCTATGTAGGTAGTGTTGTTGATGGCTGCTGAGGCCTCTGCAATATTCAGAGAATGCCATGACAGTAGTATCGGTGGTCACTGTGGGGTGGAAAAAAAACAACGCAGTAACTGGCCTGGCATGCAGGGTGGTGGTGAATATGAATCAACGACTGGTAGCTCGTCTTGGCTCCCCGGATATCAGGTCGTTCCACGGAAGGAATGACAACCCTCCCATGTGTCCTAGTGGGGCCAATCCAAGTGTAGCCAAGTGTTCCCGCTCCTGCGCTTCACTACAATCTGGCGTTGTCGGCAGGATGAGGAGCGTGATATCCTTGCGTGAGGGACATGAGGGACGTTGTGTGCGGTGGTCCGCGGCGTGAAGTGTGAAGCGCGAGGACGCGCTTCAAAAGACCGAGGGGGTGATTGTAGCCCCAGCCAATAAACCGACCCGCAAACGCCCTGCCAATTGGCACAGTGGTTTGGGTGTCGGACTGGCGAGTGGGAGAGTGGTGGTGTTCGATTCCCGCTCCTGCGCTTCACTACACAAGTATGTATTCTTTGTACATGCAGGCCTATTTATGCAGGCCTATAGGAAACCAATGTCAAATTGAAGCAGTATTTACATTCAAATTCACATTACATTACACTCATTGTATATCCCCTTGTGCTTGACCAAAGGCCTGTCACAATAATGTGCATATGATTTGACTTAAGGACGGGGAGTGTCCAGGCTGCCAGGCCAAGCGTGGCAGCTTGAAAGATAAGACACAGTACCAGCCGATCTCAGTGAGTGTTGTGCAACTGAATATCCATGCATCTAAATATAAGATAGGCTACCAGCAATCATACAGATGTCTAATTGTCTTTTTTCAAGGAGGTAAAGGAGCCATTTGAATTGGTTGGCATTGACCTAATGTGTCTGAAACAAAGGGAGGAGGGCCACAAATACATCTGTGTGTTGGTGGACTATTTTACTAAATGGTCTGAGGCTTATGCTCTGAAATCCAGAGATGCATAAACCGTAACTGCATGTATTTTTTATTTTGTGGACTATGCCGTACCTTAAGTGGCTCCATTTGTTAGGGCACAGTAAATTAGTAGCAGAGCACCAAATCATTTTAACCCCCTTTATACATTTGCTATTTGAAAATGGCCAATCTACAATCTCTCAACACATTGCAACGTGGTGTGAGCTTGCCTTGTAGCACATATATTCAAAAAGAACAGGACAAGGTCAGGAAGAGTTAGCTGGAGCACCAGCAGGGCTGGGATGACAACTTTGCAGTTGGGGAGAAGGTTCTTAAGAAGAACATCAGGGAGGAGAAGATAGAAGGGCGGGAAAATAGCCCCAGAGATGCTGGGGCCATTTACCATCACTGACATAAAGGGGAAAGTGGTTTAGGCCTACTTGGTTGGGAACAAAGAACAGAAGCTTATTGCTAATTTGGACCAGTTTAATGCTGCAGTTGGGGATAGGGTTCTAAAAAAGAACATCAGGGAGGAGCAGAGACGTGTTATATAGCTGGCTTGATGCTAGCTGCCTTTTTATGCCTGATGAAGGTCTGAAGTGACCGAAACATTGCCTATTAAAGCTTTTGTTAGTGAAGACAGTGTGCGGGAGGCCCCAGAGATGCTGAGGCCAATTACCATCACTGACATAAAGGGGAAAGTTGTGGACTTGGTTGGGAACAAAGAACAGAAGCTTATTGCTAATTTGGACCAGCTGAAACGCTACATAGAGCCAGAGGAGAGGAGAGAGGAGAGAAGCTTCTAAAGCTAGCTGGAACCTCTTATTTGGCTCCCCCCCCCTCCCACCACTTCCCCTTTATTTCCTCCTTCCACCCTCCTCAACTGTCACCCAGTCCCTCCAGCCCTCTTCCTGGCCTGGACCCTGGGCCTCCTCCTGTCCTCCACCACCCACCATCACCAGGGCCTGACTCAGGAATGAACACACATCACACGTTTTCGGGACCGTCAGAGCCCGGACGCATCCACGTCCACTCTTAGTGTCGGAGATAGACTTGTAAGGCACAAAGACGGTACTATTAGTCATGGCTTGACTAAAGCCAAAGTGATTTTTAATTGTATATATATATATATATATATATATATTGTGTGTAGATTATGAACGCATACCTGGCATGGGTGGCCAAAAGAGCCAAAAGGGCAACCCATGTCCTGCCGGGAGATGAACCTGGTATGGGATTCAAAGTGCAGGGTGGTAAAAATACTTCCATGTGTTGGAGCATGCATATCCACAAGTGGTAAGAAATTCCGATTTGTCATGAAAGCCTTGTAAAAGCCAAAATCAAGTTCTGTATTACAATCCAAAATTCAGTCCAGCCCAATCTAATACATGTTTGAATCTTTACCTAATAGTTACCACTGCCATTTGTGACAGCAGGGCAGATGGATGGAGGAGATGGAACAGCAGGACAGGCAGGTGCAGGAAGATGGAGCAGCGGAGGGGATAGAGCAGGAGGAAGAGAAGAAAAAGACGGAGACGAAGAAGAAGAAGGGAAAGACTTAACGGTACGTGCCAATACAGAATATAAGATCCTGAGCAAGAGTTAACCGTCACTATACAGAATAGTGCAGGAGGGTAAAAAAAAGGTAAGTATAAAGGCCCTTTACCACTGGGCGCGATAACTATATGTCGGTGTTCACATGAATTGTGACAGCTTTATCGTTATGGTATGGCGCTGCAATCCACTTCAATTGAAAACAATATTTTGTATCGTTATCGCGCTAAGTTGGAAAGGGCCTTAATGTTTGCTTTTAAAAGTCGTGGTAAGGATCACACCATGTTCACAAATTACATTATCAATTGCAGATCAATGCCCTTGCATGGGATATAATAATGGGGACAGTGGGTAAAGACGACCACTTCACTTCACACTGGTAGTAAGTGAACTTTAATCAATGCAAATTATGCAATTATATTTACAACTTTACATCTTCTGAAGTATTATGTTTCATGGTTTTCCTACACACTCCTGTTCTCATGTCTGCTACTGGACTAAGCGTGAAGGCACAGGCAGTTTATATAGGCAGTCACCAATTAAGGCTGAGTGGGTGCAGGTGTGGTGAATGAGCAGATCAGGTGAAGGCCGGGGCGGAGCCAAGTCATTGCATTAGGCCGGGGGAAGGTTGATGTCTAGTATGGACTTCCACAGCTTGACCCTTTTGTACAAAGGTGGTGCACTATATGTTTTCATATTGCTGGATAATAAGGTCATTGTGAGAATGAACCATTTAGCAGCTGGAAGCAGAACACAGGCACTTGTAAAGTGCAACCAAAGAAATGCTTCATTCACAGACAAAAAATAAACAAAACAAAAAATAGGCTATCCAGCACGGGTGGACATGGTGGTGCCTAGCTTCATCCTACCACCAAATGGATGTGTTTGTTGCTGGCAGCATTTTATACTCAGCTGGAGCAATTAGTCTGGACTTCACCATGTCATGGGGAAGATCAACCAATATAGAAATACATTACATATATGTAACATTAACTCTCATAAAATATATTAAAACTCCATGAACTACACACATAATTATTCTCTTACAACTTAACATTACACTTCAACAATATCCTTAGCAATTTCACACACCACAATCCCCCTCTGCCATTCTGACTTTGTCCAGCCCAGTTACACTGGCAACAGAACAGCATGTTAAGCTTTCAATAATCACTCAGCATTACCCATATTGCAGTCTCATACACATTCCACTTGGGAAATTATTTAGCATGAAGTTTTGATCAGTATTGATCAGAAATTCACTGAATTAAGCCTGCCAAATTAACATGTGTGGCTTTATTTCATATCAATGGAATTGTACAGCTAACCATTGCAAACCCTGCAATCTACCTGCAATCACAAACAGCTCAGAAGCTAAAGTTCATTTTTTTGTCTGTCTGTCTGTCTATTAATCTGTTTTTGTCTCCACCAGCCGAAGGCATGGGGGAGAGTATGTTTTCGTCTCTGTCCGTCCGTCCGTCCGTCCGTCCGTCCGTCCGTCCGTCACCAGCTAATCTCCGGCGCCGTTGGCCCGGTCGCTGCCAAACTGTGCACACACACTCCCTGGATACCAATTCAGAACCTCTGCCCCACATTTTTCATATGGGCCTGTTCTAGCGCCACCAGGAGGCCGTTTTTTGCAAAACTAACTATTACCAGTACTCCTACAGATTTTGTCCAAAAATTACGCAAATCGGTAGACAGTGTCTCTACAGTCATGTGATCGACATGGATCTGTCCGATTTTCCATATTCCATCCTGATTGGCTAAAACTGGCTTCCAAAGTTAGCAGGATTGGTCAGTTTTGAATCAAATGCCTGAAATCATGAACGCAGTATGCGATTTTGGTGAAATTGTGCATGCACATTCCCAATAGGCAGAGGAATAAATGCCACTTAAATATTTTAAAATCAGCCTCATGGTGGCGCTATAACAGGCCGATTCGTGTTTTTACCTATAACTCCACTGATCAGTGTACAACTTTGTATGTGCACTCCCTAGAGGCCAAGGAAAAACCTTTGCCCTGCATTTTTCATATCTGCCTTTTATAGCGCCACCAGGAGGCCGACTTATGTAAAACACATTTCTCCTATTATTCCTTGAGATTTTATCCAAGAATCATACAAATCACTACACAGTATCTCTATAGTCATGAGATCAAGATCAAGTCATATTCCATCCTAATTGGCAGAACGCACCATGTGACCACGATGTAAATACACGCTGTCTGCAACGTCCAGCGATCTTTTCCTCACCCGAAAAAGAAAAATAATAATAATAATAATTGGCCGTCATTGGCAGTGAACCCCTGGGAAGGAAATGGTGTAGATCTCAGTCAATGGCGGCGAATGTGTGAATAGCAGTGGTATAAAAAATAATCATTTAAGAAATGCATCGCGATTCGTCCGTGCACGATTCTGCATAGATGCAGCTGTACCATTTATATATTTTATTTAATGTCTAAACATTTGTCACAGAGACAGGAGAGTGATTAATTACAAAGCAATAAAATATGTTGTTCGGTATATCTGACTGCTTATATTGAGTGATAACAAATTAGCAATGTGCAGTAAAATAGGATGCACCGTAGAATTGACTAGTTTCCTGGTGAATCAATTTTAATTGCGAGGGCAGTGCCAATGCAGTGTATTAGGATGCAGGCAAACACAGCCCATTTGGTTCCATGTCATAGAGTTATAATAAGAACATAACACCCTCAGAGTTACATAATTATCCTAAGAGGGATCTTTGAGGGAATCCCCTCAAAGAACCATGAGATTCTCTCAATCCCAATCTGTGACCCACTGGTGCAACAAAGTATTTCCAGTGAGCCAACATGCACAATGTTGGCTCTGTTTGAACAGAATGGAACAGAGCCTTAATTAGTATCATTGGTAACACCTATGAAGAAAGTAAGGAAGAAGCCCAATGTCTTTCCAATAATGGCTGTTGTGCATAGAGCCTTTCCATACTGTTTCTTTGTAATTACAGGGTGATTCAGGAGGTCCCCTGATGTGCAAAGAAGACAGAGTTCACTACATCACAGGCGTGGGGAGCTGGGGGAGGGCGGAATGTGGTGGTGATCAGATCCTTCCTGGAATCTACGCCGATGTCCACAGATATGTGGACTGAATTAATCAAACCATCTCTTAACCGGGATGACTGGAAGCGATGATGGAAGGCTCGTCTGAGGACGACCTAGAGAGAGAGAGACCTAGAGAGATCTCTTAGAAAACCATGGTGTGGGTTTGCACATTATAAGCATGTTGTAGTAAGACAGGATGATTCCTTCAGGTTCTCATCACCCCGAAGTAAGAAATCAATTAATACAATTATCTTACCAGATAATCTGAACATGCACATACTACACGATTTTAAACTACAAGATTCTAGTGTGTGTGTGAGTGTGTTTGTGTGTGTGTGTGTGCGTGAGAGAGGGAGAGAGAAAGAGAGCGAGCAGGCCCGTTTTGGGTTTCCATTTTGTACTTTTACTTTTGGTATTTTAAGTACATTTTGATGGTAACACTTTTCACTTTCATGCTTTTACTCAAGTACATTTTAAATTCCGGACTTTCACATTACAAAGTGCCATCAAACAACAAATAATTAAGTACTTGAAACCTTGAAACGCTGAAAGGGTGAGGGGGAAAAAGCCTGGCCAATAACATTATAAAGCCTTTTATTATCTATACGATCAAGTATCACATGATCCATAATTACAGCCAACAAGTCACTCACAGATGGTCAGGATCTCATAATAATTATCATAGTTTTAATACAAAATGTGTGAGATTTCATTTGTCAACAGATTTTTTGTTTACATTTTCGTAAGAATATATGTGCATTTGGACCAAGGCATGTCACAAACCGCAGCATAAGTGGGGGTCCCTGCTTCATCTCTCTCTGGATTAAGGGGTCCTTGGCCTGAAAACGTTGAAGACCCCTGTTTTAGATGATTCGAGTGACTAAAGCCTTTAGTACAAACTTAGCAAGTAAAAGGCTTTTCCCCTGGATGACTCATCATGTGTCTTTTTAAATGATCGTTGTCACGAAAGCATTTGTCACAAACTGTACAAGTGAATGGCTTTTCCTCTGTATGTGTCATCGTGTGTCTTTTTAGATTAGCGTTGTCACGAAAGCCTTTGTTACAAATTGAACAAGTGAACGTCTTTTCTCCTGAATGGGTCGCAATGTGGCGTTTTAGACAACGCAAGTGACCAAAGCCTTTGTCACAAACTTTACAAGTGAATGGCTTTTCCTCTGAATGGGTCATCATGTGTCTTTTTAGATTACCCTTGTCACTAAAGCTTTGGTCACAAACTGTACAAATGAATGGCTTTTCCCCTGTATGAGTCTTCATATGTCTTTCTAGATGGTCGTTGTCACGGAAGCCTTTGTCACAAACTGTACAAGTTAATGGCTTTTCCTCTGTATGGGCCGTCATGTGTCTTTTTAGATTACAGTTGTCTCGAAAGCCTTTGTCACAAATTTTACAAGTGAACGGCCTTTCCCCTGTATGAGTCGTCATGTGTCTTTTTAGATCACCGTTGTCACGAAAGCCTTTGTCACAAACTGTACAAGTTAATGGCCTTTCCTCTGCATGGGCCGTCATGTGTCTTTTTAGATTACAGTTGTCTCGAAAGCCTTTGTTACAAATTGTACACGTGAATGCCCTTTCCCCTGTATGAGTCTTCATGTGTCTTTTTAAATTAGCTTTCTCACAAAAGCCCTTTTTACAAATTTCACAAACAAAGAGCTTCTCCCGTGGATGAGTCCTCATGTGCATCTTCAGCATATACTCACGGTTAAAGAGTTTCTCACAGACAGTACAACTAAAACTTTTCTTCCCTGTGTGACTCTGCATGGAGTGAGTTTCTTTAGATGATTTCGGGTAGTGGGACATCTTGTTGCTCAAAGACAATCTCTGTCCTTCCACATGTTGTGTCTTGTGTGCCTTCAGTGTGTTTAAAGGTGACTGATCTACACTGGGCTCCCACTCATCACTGTCTTCGGTGATGTCAGATTCAGAACAGTGTGAAGAGAGGAGCTGGTCATCACTAGTTGCCTGTGATGTTCCACGGTCCTCTACATCAGCTTGTGTTTTAATGTGTTCAGTTGAGATGCTGGCTACAGGCTCTGTGTTTTCACCATCATCACCTTCACTTTTCACTGCTAGTAATGTCAGCATTGGCCTATCAACCTCTTCTGGTCTTTGAAAAACCGCCTCCTGTTCTTTACACCCAGGAAGGTGTAGGCCATCTAGGAAAAATGTACAGTGAGAGACCGGTAAAGGTTTTGACTTTACATTTTGTTCATGCAGTGTTTCCTCTGCTTAATGAAAGGCTAGTGCAACACACATTCACTTCAGTGTCCAGGTTGAAATTCCTCAACAAAGGAAAATAAAGTATGCACATCTGGGGTCATCAATTATTGTGGGAGCTCCCAGAACAGTACGCAAGCCAGTTGATGTCCAATTTTCATAATATTAGCGTTGTTTTGTAGTGTTTAAAACACTCAGAGTTCATTTATTACACTTTTAAAGCAGCCAGAATAACCTTTCTGACTTTTGGTTGGGGTCTTTCCTCACCTGGAACCCACCAGACTGTGTTTATCTCTATTGTGCTATTTTTTTATTTTTTTTTTTTCGAACAAAAATCCTACTGAAGTGCACATCGTACCCAACTATTACTATTAAGTTGCTCTGGATAAAGGGTTAATTTTAGGGTCTGCTAAATGTCTAAATAGTACATTGTAAAGAGGTTGAAACTTACTGAGATCCATGTGGTCTTCAGGTTCCTGTTTAATGTGGTCTTCAGGTTCCTGTTTAATAGAAACAGTCCTGGCTGGAGAACTCATCGTCACTTTCAGACTGGACTCTGCACACTGGTCTGGAATGAAGGAATAGAATAAGGACTTTAAATATAAGGACTTTGATTTGACATGAATAAGGATTTTAAAGGTAGAGTAAACACTGAGTGGTAAATAGCTCTATATTCTGACTATTGCCTTATATTTAAAGTCCTTATTCTATTCCCTATTCACAGCCCGCCCACGCATGCGCACTCAGCGAATTTCTCAGCAACTTCCTGGTGCTGACGTCAGCTTTGGAGGGTAAAATAACATAGAAATAGCTGGACTTAAAACCAACAAATCATTATTTCGAACGGTAAAGCAAATTATACCGCTTTGTGCCTTTTACTATCCTGTGTTCTTGATCATGCTAGCTGTAATGTATACATTACTATTCGGAAATTGCATTAAATTTGCGATTTCTGTGTTAACTCTATGGGATATTAGTAGTTTTTCCCCTTCTACCGTGACGTCAGCGCCAGGAAGTTGCGTAACGTGAATTTGGTCAATGCTCATTGCTACATCGTGTTTGTTCAGTAACAGGAGTCTCCATGTCTCTCCAGACTTTCATTAAACAGGAAATGCACTTTCAGGTCAGGATACCAATTTTATCCAATCAGGATAAAGAACTCAAGTCACAAGTGAAATTGGCAGACAACATTGGAACAGGAACACTATAAAATGAAGCTGATAAATGGGTACTCTCTCCTGATTGGATAAAAGGTTGTCACCTACCTGAAAACGTATTTTGTATTTTAGAGCTGGAGAGACAAAGAGATACCATACATTTGATATCACAATATCGTTGTTAATATTCAATGATATTTATCTTCTTAAAGTTTATAAACAGTCTAGGACCGATGCATACTCCACTAAGGAGACACATTTAATTCGGTTCGGGATGGCTCCCCTACCCGAAATTTATTTCAGCTCTATAAAAGTGCATAGTGCCGAAGTCGCTTGTAAATATTGGAGGTCTTTGGCATGAAAATGTTTGTGGCCAATAAATGAGCTTCACAGGGCAGATACATATCCGAGGCCACTAAACTATGGTTTAGTGATGAGTCATAATTTTTCATAGTTTTGTTGGGGGCATTTTTAGCCCAAGGAATGTTTTTCTTGCAAAACATGTAATGGATTCATATTCAGAATTATGAAGAAAGAAAAAAATAAAATAGTTTGGCCCTCGCCAGCTACTTAAAGCAGATACATTTTTTGTATTCATTTCCTGTAGAGTAAAGACAACTCTATTGGTAAGCATAGCATTTAGTTCCCAGATTGGTCAAAGACTCTGCTAACTTTCCCTTCTCCAGTGCATAGCCTACTGCAGGCCTTGTTGACCAGATTTAGGAGAGATTTTGAAGCTGCTGAAATGATGGATTATTTCTCTGGGAAAAAGCTGTCATATAAAAGGGTGGGTGAGAAGCAGAGCTTGTAACGTGGTATTGGACAAGGATGGGTTGGGGCGTACAAACTCACATTATGCTAAAGCATGGCCTGGTGGGGGAAAAGTGAAAGAAGACAGAACTATTTCCGCAAAAGTGCCGAAATCTATAGCAAAGGCTGCTGATGGAGCGCTAAAACGGTGAAACATGTCCGTGAAGCGTCTATTTTTCATGCTATCAACAGTACTTTTAAACACTTTTAAACATGAGCTGCATGTATGTCCACTGCAGCCTGCTTGTTTTGTGCGTTTTGTGCTAAGGTAAACACATGCCATGTCCGACTCTGATCGTCTGCTGCCCGGCGTTGCCAGATTTTGTTTATGAGAGAGACACAAGCAACCAGGTCTATGATTCTTTTCTTTTCTCTCGGGTATGTGTGTGTGTGTGTGGACTGTGGGGGGTGCCTCTGAGACCTTGGTGTCAACCCTTGAGTCTGTTGCATTGTTCGTCAACTAAAACAAACTGTCTGACGTCATTATGTAGTTGTTTTAATGGATGATGTTGATTTATGGTTTATTCAGAGCAGTTGACAATGTAACATGAACGAACGTGGCCACGTTGTGCCAGGTGGAAAATAGTTTGTTTTGTTAGATCCTCTTTTTATTTGTTTTACCTGACAGAGTGTTGCACCCGGTCTTCCCCTGTAGTAATGTCCATGTTGCCACATCAGTCTCCTCTTCCTGTTTAATGTGTGGAGGTTGTGGTTCCTCCTGGACCAGACTGGAGCTCCTCTCCTCTTTACACACAGACAGGAGGACAGAAGAGTTAGCATCAGCACAGCAACTCAAAATGTTTTTTTTTCTCTCATTGGATGAGATTATTCTCTTATTTATTTTTTTGTTTATCAGGGTTTTTAATATTGTCCCATTTGTATGACAAGGGTCCTAGAAGACACTACAGTTCCATCTACAAAGTACAAAAATGTTAGTAATGTGACTTTGCTGGCCATTGATATTGATGTCTGGTTTTTAGTGTCATGTAGAGATCTCAAATTCTGCCCGAAACCGACCATACCCGAACCCGACCGACATTTAGGGTAGGGTACGGGCCTAAAATGTATGCTAATTAGTAGGGCCGGGTAGGGCCTCGGGCTCAATGAAAAATATTTTTCTTTTTTATTATTTTATTACTATTACTCTGTTATAGACCCGACTATACCCGACCCGACCCGATGTTTTCGGGCTGGGTAGGGCCTAAAATGTATGCTAACTAGTAGGGCCTTGGGCCTGCCCAGTTAGGGCCCAGTTAGGGCCGGGCCTTAATTTTCAGGCCCGTCGAGAACTCTAGTGTCATGTACAATAGGCTGTATATTGATTCTGAATATTCAAAACAATAAGTAAAGCTTCCCACTCCCTGCTTAGCTTAACACGCACATACGCACGCACAGTCGCGCGCACACACACACACACACACACACACACACACACACACACACACACACACACACACCTCGTGTTGAACGTGGTGTAAGCATGTGTTTACCAACCTGCAGTGTAACGATGGATGTCCATATCAAAATCAATGTCCAGTAGTTTGTTTTGTGTCTCCATCTCTCTCTGGAAGAGGTTGCACATGAATGAAGTCTGGATAGGAATGTAATGGTAGATTAATACTCTACCATTTAATTCCCAAGTTGTTGTCGTTCGAATCAGACTAACAATTCTATTTAATAGACAACAGTCACCGCTCCTGTTGAATAGACTATCATATACCGGTAAGTAACCTTACATAGGCAGATAGACATTCAGATTGAGCCTTATACACCCTCAGATGTGAACTAGAAGACATCTGGGGCTTCCTCCACCTGCCATGGTAGCTTCAAGAGTATACTTTTTTATATCAACCTTTAAACAAACCAAACTCTGGTTTAGTTCGTTCTCATTATCCTTAGCACCACATACATTTCTTGCAGAAATACGTTTCTTTCATTCAATGTCCTTCAATATCCTGACCTGCATGCATGCTAGATGGGGGGGGGGGGGGGGGGGGGGTGCTAAAGTAAAGAAACAATAATAACTGTC